>NW_026720213.1:0-10183 GCF_029784015.1 Lycium ferocissimum
AAATTTAATTATAAAATGGAAAAGAATTTTTAAAGGTGAAATTTTGGGTTTGTTGATGAAATAAAATGAAAAAGGGTTTTTAATTTTGGTCAAAGGTTGGAGATTTCGGATGAATTCTAGTCTTGGTGGATTTTTGTATTCTTTGTAAATGGTATGAAATGCGTTTGAATTGCACTTGAATGAGCTTGAATTGGTAGTGGACATGTAAGAATCGATATCGGCTTGAAAATTCGTAATTGAATGGAATGTTGATGAATTATGTTGGAAAGGAAGGCTACTAATGTGGAATGCGTTTTAAATTGGTTTTTGATGTTATTGGTTTGGTTGTTAGTATTGTTGATATGGTTGTTGATGAATTTGGTCGAGTTTAATTATCGGGGATGTTGAATTTACGGGGGGAGTCTTTGCCGAAATTTCGGTAATGAGATACTAATTAAATTAAAATTCTAAGTACTAGTAGCTAATTTTTGGGTAATTGATAATATTATTGTAGATATTGGAGAGCCCGAGACTTGAGTCGAGATTTGTTTGGCGAGGGATCGAGATTTGGTAGTGAGCGATCGAGGTATGTAAAACCTACCGTTCCTTCTTTTGGCATGATCCTTTTGGAAGAAACAAATGTCACGACCCAACTCCGTAGGCCGTGACTAGTGCGAGTTGGGCACCCAAACGCATTCATCAAACCTAAATCACACACACGGTACGACTTACGCATACAAATATCAAACGTTGTCTCAAACACATCTCAAACTCAAACACATACATATCGAAAGCCGACAAGGAGCTAACGGCACATCGGCCCAAAATATATAATATACAAACTCATCCGTACATGTAGGCACACAACCCACATATACGTCTACAGACCTCTAGACAGACCAACAAACTCATCTGACGGGACAGGGCCCCGCCGTACCACTCGAACAAATACATACGGATGCGAGCGACAGTATAAACCAAAATGTGGGCCTCCGGATAAAAGAGCACTCCAACACGAGCGGGATAGGTGTCCTAAACGACGGATCATCAAAATCGGCGTACGCCCCACTGCGGGCATGAAACGACCCCCGAAGAAAGGGGGTCGGTACGAAATATGTGCCCGAGTATGCAAAGCGGTGAAACACAAATCTCGAGTCACGCACCTCGAAACGTAATGTACCGAAAGTACCTTTCCAAAATGCCAAATGTTTATTTTCAAAATACAAAGCATGCATAGGGCCATAAAATATGGTCGCCCCGTCGATGGCGCATAACACAGCATAACACCGAAGGTTTCAAATCTCCGTACAACCCGAACGCAACACATCATCACAACACATCATAAGCCATATCACAAAGATAACTCCATAAACGGAACCGGCCTACGGCGAGGTCTCTGAACCGTAACACTTACAGACATAACTCCGAATATATATATCATAATGCGCACGACAACAAACCGGCCCGGCAGGCGAACGATGTACCAACAAACCGCACGAGCGAGTCGTGAGTAACCATATGCATAAAATCATTACCATAGGTTCAAAAAAAGTAAGTAAAATGATCATACTTGGGATCGGGAAAATCGTTATACCAAACTCTTCCAAACGTCATCCGAAGTGTACAAAGGAAGGTCGCGGGACCCACGGACGAGTGTCGACCCGAGCCGGGCCCGCCTATGAAAAACATACTCATCACACGTCATACAACCTCCACGACGATATCGAGGCAATCCGAGCCCTTAGTCGAAAGTTTATGAGCGTTCGTAGTTTCAACATCGTTTAAAAATAGAATTCTTTTGAAAATCAAGTTTTTATGCAACTTTAAAATTAATTTTTTCCAACAACATCAAAAACCAATATTTTCTTACATCAACATACGAGTACCAAAAGACAAACGCGAATCATAGACATGCTCGGATTATGAGAATAGAATTTCCTCGAGGCTAGTATCATAGCCTATATTAAACTAAGACATGCCAAAAGAAAGAAGGGTTAAGCTTTACATACCTCGCTTGGCGCACAACGCTAATCCAAATCAAACTTATATCTCGAATTCTCCAAGATCTACATAACATTAACAAATACCAACATCAACCATAAGCACTTAAAAAGCTCATTTCCAACCCGACATAATCTCTACGGAAAATTGGCGACACTTCCTTTATAAATGGACCAACCCCGAGAATTCAACTCGGCCAAATTCAACAACACAGCAAACCAACAATCATTCCAACAATATCCACAATCAATTCGAAACGCATTCGAACATTAAAAATCCTTCTCCACATTCCAACAATATTCCATTATACTTACTATAACTACATACTTACAAACCAACATGTAATCAAACTAACGCATATTCAATTATCAATCCAAAACCATTCAAACAACATTCAAGAACTCTTTAAACAATTCACACAATATTTCCAATAATCCAACAAGGGCTTCAAGTCACCCGAAATTGTCCCTTAACCCGAGAACACATCCCTAACACATTCCTTATTTTCAAACCATGATTTACTCCAACAATCCATACTCTAACCATGTCATTTCCATAAACATAAAAATTACACTAAAGGCACTAAATCTTCCAAATCAGCCATAACACTTACAATACCAATTTGAGTCATCAAACTCTCACTTTCAACATAAAATCCACATAACAACAACAACCAAAACTCTAAGAAAATTGATTCATTTCTTGGCACACATGAAGGGCCTTATTCGGCCAACACACCAACCTACACACTCATGATTTTTACTCATTTCAACACACCACAATAACCAAACACATACATAAACTCATGCACCACCTTTAACACAACATACACACATGCGGCTAAACTTCCATACACGACTTCAACTTCAAATACAAAACTCTCATGAATTTCATCCATAACAACATACAACAACACACATAAACCCTTCATAACTCAAAAAAACAAGATTAGAATTTACCTTTCTTCACAAATCCTCAACTTGTCCAAAGTTGGCCCAAGGATGAAAACGAACAATCCAACTTGAAACAACACCTCCACGTTACTAAGCACCCTCAATTAGTAGGTTTGCATCAAAGAAATAATTTTTAGAAGGCTAGTTCTTGGACTCATTTTTTTGGAACCATGGCCGAACAGCCCTTTTTTTTTTCTCTCCAAGGTTCTTGTTTGCTCTAAGTCTTGAAATGGTGATGAAATGATCCCTTTGAGTCATGATCTTATTTCAAATAATGGCCAACCATGTGGCCATGGCCCACTCCTAAGGTGGCGGCCACATGGCTTCTTTTCTTTCCTCATTTTATTTCAATAAATGGCCAACTTCCACAATTTTCACTTTTGGTCCCGAAGTTTCTTTGATGTTTCCATACCAATAACGTCATACACACTTAGGTCACACGACAAAATCGAAGGTCACACGTCTCGACTTCGTATCCGGAATGGTCTTAATCCTAACTTTTCATAGTTAACCCGAATCGTCCCGTCGTTCAAAATACGGGATGTAACAACAAAATGTATATGTATGCTTATAAAGAAGATCCTATTCTTAGAGCCACTAGGTTGGCTAACATCTTTGACCTCCATAAGCTATTCCACATGGCTGGATACATATTCTATGATGTTCAAAGATTCTATTTGTTATGTTAGAATGTTGTTCGAAAGAAAAAACGAGAAGACTAAAGCCTTTGATGAATATTTCGATATGAACATATCGTCTTAAAGTCCCCATTTGATTTGATCCATAATGTTGTCAAGTTTCCTAGTATGAATATGTGACCCACAACGATGTCAGAAAAATATTTGATATGGCTAAAGTTTTGAATATATATTTTGATACGTACATATGATCTTAAAGGCTCCATTTGATTTGTTCCATAATAATGGTTGAAAGTTCCCCTGATATGAATGTCATTTGAATTTCCGAAAAGAGCTTCTGAAATGCTTTTAAAAAAAAAAAAATTATGTACTTCAAATGTTTGTAACTTTCGCATACTAACTCCGATTGACCGAAATCGATTTCTCGAGCCTTCGGATGCCGTAAATATATTTGTTCATCGAGTGTCGAAATTTATTTATTTATATGCATATAGTTTTCGCACTACTCGGCTCGTGCCTATACTATGACATCGTTCGCCGGTTCCCGGGCCGATTTGTGATCGTGCGCACCATGATAAATTCGGCAGTATGCCGGGTTCCGTTTATGGAGTTATGTTGTGATATGGCTTATGATATGTGTGATGATATGATGTGTTGTGTTCGGGGTGTACGGAGATTTGAAACCTTCACGGGTATCTTGTGTGTGGCACCGAGCGTCGGAGTGGTGACCACGTTCGAGCCTTATGCATGATTTCGTTTGCATTATATACATATGTCTTCGGTCTGATTTTGGTATGTTGATCGGTATTCTCTTTCTATACCTTTCACTTCGATTTATGGTTTGGATTTCGCATTTTATGCTTTACATACTCGATACATCTCCACCGACCCCACTTTCTTCGGGGTCGCGTTTCATGCCCGCGGTACGTAGATTCGTGGTGCGCAGTGTAGGCGGCGTTCTGCTGTTACAGTGCTCCTTTTGGTCCGGAGCCCATATGTTGGTACCTATCTTCTTCGATGTTTATGTTTTTGTATATTTGATTATTTGGGGTACGGCGGGGCCCTGTCCCGTCATATGTTTCTGTTTCGATTTGTAGAGGCCTGTAGTCATATATGTGGGTTGTGGGTCATGTGTGCCTTCGTTTGCTTATGATCCCGTTTGTTATTATGGCCAAGACGACCCATTTGTCTGTACATGTGTATATATACGGCGATGTATATTCGCGATCTATCGGTTGGATATGATGTTTCGATACGGGCGACCGCACCAAGACGATATTTGCCTCCGTATTTGCTTAAGTTAATATATGTTAAGTTTGATTAAGTCTCTGATATGTCGATCCGGTATGTAAGTCTGTTTGGGTGTCCAGGTAGGGCACCCGTCGCGGCCCACGGGGCTGGGTCGTGACAGTGCTAAAGACGTAGCTTCCGTTAAGGCACCGTGGCGGAATAATAACAGAAAGGAAATGACTTGCGAACCTGAGGAGGAAATGAAAGAGAAATATGATTGATAAATGAGATTGCATGTTATAGTAGTAAAGGAACCCCCCCCCCCCTCGAGATCCTTAAGACCCTATACGACTAGTTAAACATTCGAGGACGAATGTTCTAAAGGGGGGAAGGATGTTATATCCCGCATTTTGTACGTCGGAATATTTTTAAGTTGGTTGCGAAGGGTTATGGACAAGGCTATCTTCCGACTTTGTTGTAAGGCATAAGTTGCTTATGATTTCATTGGATGGAGATATTAAGGAAAATTTGGGGAAAAAGTGAAATTATGGAAACTAATATTTCATGAAATATGGGGCCAAAAGTGAAGTTTTGGAAACTTGAAATTCAAAAAAAAAAAAAAAAAAAAAGATAGGGAGGTGGCCGGCCACATGGAAGTGTGGGCCATGGCCATATGTATTAATTATATATGTGTGTATAAGATGATAATTAAGTCATCTTTATCATTTGTTGCCTTAGAAATTTCAAGAAAATTGGAGAAAACTCAAGAATGGCCATTCGGCCATGTTCAACCAAGAAAGGGCCAAGAGATATTGATCATGAAAAATTCTTTTCTCCTAGGTTTCCTACTAATTGAAAGGCCCTCGTTAACGTGGAGTAGTTGTTGGAACAAGAAAACCGCTCGTTGTCGCAATTTACCAACCTTGGCCGTGTGAAGAACATGAATGGAGAAGGTAAGATTTAATCATCTTTACATGTTTAATGGTGGTTGTGCATGTTGTGATATGTAGAAATGAATGGAATTCATGAAATTATGTGTGTTGAAGATTAGCCGTGCATGTGTGGACTTGGCGGTGTGTGTGTGTGTTGTTGTGTAGGAGAGATGAACTAATTGTATTTAACATGTTTGGGTGTTGTTGTAATGTGTAGAAATGGATGAAAATCATGGAATGTGTGTGTTGTGGTGTTGGCCGAAAATGGGCTGTTTTGGATGTTAGGGAATGAACTAATTTTATGTGGTATTTTGGTTGTCGTCGTTGTGAATTCTATGATCTAAAATGAAGTTTTAATGACCCAAGTTAAGGTTATAATCGTGTGGGCTGAATTGGACGATAATGTGATATTAATATGGTTTCTTGAATTTATGAAAATGAAGTTGTTAACGAATGGATTGTTGGCATAGTTTATGAATTTGGAAGAAAGAATTGTGTTGGTGATGTTCTTGTTGAATTGGAATGATTTTCGGGTAAGGTTGTGCATTGGATTGGCTTGTTCGATCATTGAGCGGATTATTTGAAATGTTCTTGAATCTTAGTTGAATGATCTTCGATTGGTACTTGAACTTATGAGTGTTGATGTTAATTTGAAAGTATGTAGTTGAATTGAATGTAATGGAATGTCGTCGAATTATATGAAGGGAGTTATAAATGTTAGAATGCGTTTGGGGTTGATTATTGATATTGCTATTATGTTTGTTGGTATTGTTGATAATGATTTGGGCGAGTTAAATTCTCGGGGAGGTCCAATTTATGGGGAAATGCTGCCCAAATTTACGTAGAAAAAGTAATGGCTTGGAATTGGATTCTTCGATGTTTATGACTAATATTCGATATCCATTGACGTTGTGTAGACCTTGGAAGTCGAGACTTGAGTTGGATTAGCTTAGGAAGCGATCGAGGTATGTAAAGCAACCACTTCTTTCTTTGGCATGTCTTAGTGAAATGTAAGTTATGATACGTGCCCAGGAGGTAATTCTACTCTTTTGTGGTCCGAGCATGTTTATGATCCATATTTGTTTCTTGATATTCATATTCTTAATGTAGTCAACTTATGGTCTTTAAGTTTTTCGCATGAAAGGATTTCAAAGATTGCATAAAAGTTTGTTTTCAAAAAGAGTTTGTTTCCTAACTTGATTCGAAACTACGAACATCGTAACTTTCTGAAGGCTCGGATCGCTTCGATTTGTTCGTAGAAAGTTCTAAAGTGAATAAAGTTTGTAACTTTTCCAGGCAAACTCGGATTGGTTTGATGTATGACTATGATCCTGTGGTTTGAATATGACTATGACCCTTATGGATTTGTAAATACGTATGTTGTATGTTATGGTTCGAAAGACATTTGATATAACTTTATTGTCGATTTTCAAATGATATTCGGCTTAGACTTCTTCATTGGTCACATTGAGTATGATTTTATATGCATATGGTTTGTCAACTACTCCGCTCGTGCCGGCCTCAATATGTCCTTCCATGCGTCGGGCCGAGAACTCATGTATTCGTGCACGACTCTATTGCATTATTCACCGCGTCCCTCACTAGAGGGGCGGGGCCGCCTGCTATATATATATATATATATATGATATGATGATGATATGATGATATGGAGATGGTGGCCGGGATGGCATGCCGAGTCCTTGCTAGCGCGGGCGGGATACGCTATTCACCGAGTCCTCACTAGGGCCGGGTACGTATGTATATATGTATATGCATGCATGATGATGACATGATTTTTTGCCGCGTCCCTCACTAGGCCGGGGCACGTTATATGTATATGAGTATGATGATTTTATAAAGGTCCCTCGCGCTGGAGGGCGGGACCGCTATATGTTTACATGATGATTATATGATTTGATATGCATGACAAACGTTTTCAAAAAGGCAAGTTTTATGATTTTACGTACTCACTACTTGGTGTATCCGCTTATTGTGTTTAAACATACCTCGGTCGTATTAAAATCTTGACCACTCTTCGCCCCCCCCGTGCCGCGCGGTACCCGAACTGATTAAAGATATTAGATGATATTCCGCGGGATTGGCGAGCTCCATTTCTCCGCATGCCCAGAAGATGCAGCTATGATATGGATTCATGTTCCATGTTAGAGACTTCTATGCAGATTCGTGTATGTAGTATGTCGAGTTTTGTAAGCGGCTCCGCAAGAAGATGTATTGTGATGTATTATTTACGGGTTTTTTATATGATTACGGGTTTTATATATGATTACGGGTTTTATTTGATTTGAAAAAAAAGACGAAAAGCAAGTTTGTTTTGAAAATCTTCCATTATGTATTTATGCTCATATGAGGGCCCAATATGGTCATGAGTGTCACGAGTCGGCGGGTTCGCTCGGCCCTAGGTAAGGGTCGGGTGCCAGTCACACCCTATCTCAGTTAAGGGTGTGACAACTAAAAAATATACAAAAGCGAGTTATAGAACGAATAAGAAGGAGTTATAAAGTTCTTCTATGGGGAAAGTTCAGAATAAATATTATAATATAATGGAAATGATAGCGAGCACCGGAAAGAAGGAGTTAATTAAGGGTAATAAGAAGAGAGCGAGAATGCTTAGGTGTAGTAATAAATCATAACATGTGCCAAGGACACGCATACTATAAGTGACAGATATGAAAGATCCGATTATAGAAAGATGAGCAACGAGTAGAATGAATGCTAGAAAATGGTAATTTATGATACGAATAAACATGGGTGGACAAAATGCGTTTCGAAAATGAGAAGAGGATTATATGCGAAGTAGTGTGTTCGAATGATATGGAGGGAGCATAAGATTCATGCGCGCGGAATAAGGAGACGGAACATGAGACGGGAGGAATGATAAGGGATTCTACGAAGCACCCAAGATAGACGTAATTAATTGAGTACAAGTATGGAATGAAAGGGGAATATATAGTTATGAATTTAAAGGTGTGGTACAATGACAAGGTGATAAGATAAGGCCGTCATTAAAGTAAATTTGGAGATGACTTAAATATAAGTTAGAAGCCAGTGTTGAGTGCACAACAAAGGTAAAAGGGCATAAGGCATAAAGGGGGGGGGGGGGGATGTGTACGCGACTTCGCCTCGAAAATAGTGGAATCCCTAAGGACAAGGGCTGTAGGCTCGAAAAAAAAATATATAAGGTATCGTAAATTCATCGAAGAAGCAGGATGATATAGGTTGGGATAAAGATAATAATTCGAGATAACTTTAGACACTTATCGTCGGAATATAGTCACCCTAGTGAGATTGGAACGACTACAAGTACTATTTAACTATTGATTGGGATGAGTGGAATGTGGCCTTGGATGAGTTGTTACGTTAATTCGCACGTTCTCGAGTACAGTTATCGGATGAAATTTTGTACTATATATATATAGAAAGGTTCTCGTAAGCCCATTGATGTTGTTAAGGTTTCGTACGTGGATAATCAAAGTTATAGATTATAAGGGAAAGAAATGGATATAGTACAGTACCAAGTGAATTAGAAAAAGGGATCGGAGGGATTTGATATAGGAAACAAGGACATAGAGCAGAATATGAACGGATAACGGTATAAGTACACAGAGGGGGGAAGCGGGTACGAAAATGCAAGTGTAAGATGGAGACGATTCCACGGCTGCAATATGTTTGATGTGAAAACTTAAACTTCAAGTGAGATCCTATTTTGAAACAAGTTAGTAGATACGAAAGCCGGCGATAAATGGGTAGAAGCAGAATGGTATTTGAGACGGTGTTGAAAATCATTGTAAAGGCCTTGAATGATATGTCATTAAAAAGTGGGTGCTTATAAGAAGAAGAGTACGACAAGAGAATGGTAACGAGTAACTTAGGGATATATAAAGGATAGCAACGCTATACGGAAGGGATTCGAGGCTAAGATGTTATGATAGAGTTATTCGCTAATGATATTGCGACTTATAAGTAATAAAGGAGAAGGAATAAGCTCTCCTATAGTAGGAAGCGAGAAGATCAAGGGTGAATAAACAAAGGGGGAAAGGAGTATGACCGGATAGATACGAACGAGTTTTGAGTACGGATGAGTTATGTAAAGCATAATGGTTTTGGAGAAGGAAAAGACACGGCGAGATTGGGTATAATGTGTCCCCGCCAAACTATCAAAAATAGTTATAAAAAATACGAATATTTGTATGCTAAGAAGGACAGTGAGTTTGATAAGGATTAAAAGACCCGTGAAACCCTGACTAGTGTACGAATTGGACACTCTTCGCCCCCTCGGGAAATAACATATAATCGCTAAATATAAATAATCACATATAATCTGATTAGCGCATAATACCAACATTGTCACAAAAGCGGCGGGGGTAATGTTTTTTATAGCATCAAAATAAGCATTACGGTGAAAAGGGACCCGGGCCCCTAAGACCCCCCA
>NW_026720214.1:0-9785 GCF_029784015.1 Lycium ferocissimum
TGCTTCATTGAGTCTCCTAAAAATCTATATGGCATTTTATTGCATTTAGTTTCTCACTACTCTATTCGTGGATGCCGACATTTCCCACGAGCCGGGCCGGGATATGTTCTCAAGCGTATGTCTGCGTTGTTCGCCGTGCTCGGTGTGAGGGGCGGTATTATATGTACATGGGTTGTGGAGTATGATGTGCCATGTACACTTATGTTGACATACGTGATTATGCTTTGATATGGCCATCCGATATGGACCGGATTGCCCATGATTTGTGGCGCCGGTGTCGGGGGCGACCACGTTACATTCGCCGAGTCCCTAACGAGGCCGGTTCGGCATATGTCATACATGCATTATTTATGATTTACGGTTTGCATTTTGATTGGTTAAGCACTTTATTCGTTTTCGCACACTACATTTCGATTCGATATTATTTATTACGGTCTTAGCTTTACATATTCGGTACATTTTCCGTACCCCGCTTTCTTCGGGGGCTGTGTGCGATAAATTTGCAATTTACGTTCCGATCACACTTTGCTTTAGAAAAGCCTATGTCGAAGGGCAAAAATGTCCAGCAGTTAAGTATCACCTTATTGGAAAAATACAAAGCGTATGACAAGTAGTTGGGAATTAAATGGTTCGCTTACTACTCCTATATATATATATATATATATATATATATATATATATATATATATATATATATATATGGAGGTAATTACGTGAATTAAGTACTAAGAAGTTCTGCAATGTTTGTCGGACTTTAGTTTCCTTCTGCTAGTGGTTGGAGAGAGCCTTACAGAAATATTTTAACAGTTCCCGACGATTGATTGGAGTCGGAATTTGCGGAATAAAAATTTAAACTTGTGGGCGGTGTAGGATTTGACATATAGACGAAGGTAAGTATTGAGGATGTGGATAAGGGGCGACACAGTAATTATATGGTCAGAAAAGTGAAAGACTCCTCTCTAGATCGGGGTGGGACCCGCTACGAGGACGTTTTGGAAAATTGATAAGACCCCGGCTTATCTTAAATTACGTGACAAAGGTCGTGCAGGGCAGTTAATGCGATTATACAGGCTTTAACGCACCTAAACGCCTTAAAGTTTTAAGGTTAAGCGTGCTAGGGCCAGAGCAATTCTGGGATGGGTGACCCCCTGGGAACTGTACAGAAATTTTCGCAAATATAGATATAAGAGACAAATAGGAAGCTTGAGGTAACCTAAAGAGAATTAGGGTATGTGGAATGGTTAGAAACTTTATAGAGGTCGCGTGGGCTGAGACAGATTAGATAAATGGAAAGGAAGAAAGAGCAACGCAGCTTTAGAATTAGAGTGAGTTTGAACAAGTCATTGCAGATGTCTTGCAAAGGAAATGACAGTAATATATATGTATGAACAGGATTTCCTTTTTTTTACCATGTCGATTGGTAGGTGAATCCTTACAGCTAGTGCTGTGAGTTATGAAAGACATTCAGTGGACAGACTTAGGAGACAAGGCGAGAGGTATGGTATGGATGTTATGAAATAAATCGATATTGATTTTGCTATAGGCTAAGATTGGAAGATTCTAATACAACGATAGTTGGAAAGAAAAGAGAGTAATTGAGTAGAACCTAAGGAGATCAGAACGTCAGAAAATCTAAAAGTAAGAAACGTAATTAAGCAGAGTCTCAAAAAGAGCCGACGGGCAAAGCACGAAATTATTGGCAAAAGGGGACTGGAATGTAATAGTGTATGGCAAAACGAAAATCCATGGTATGGAACGATAAATTATGTGAACATCAAGAAATGCAGATATCGAGAGAGCAGAACGAAAGATAAGGAACGGATATGAAGGAAGGATGTGATTACTAAAATACAAATTGTTACGTTAACTACATTATTCGAGGACCGGCTATTGGATAAAATTTTGCACTATGTGATCGAGAGTTTTCATCGCCTCATGATTTTATTAAGGTCTCGGATGAAGCTAATCAAGCTATAGATTGCAAAGAAAAAGGTATGGATGTGGTATAAGTACGGCCCCTTAAAAAGGGGGGGAGAACGTATCACGTTAGACTTAAAATGGCATTACAATATTTTTAGATGTTAAGGAAGGAAATCTACTGACTGGAGGCCCGAGCTTAAATGTATTTACATACCAAGGGAATAAAGGGAAAGAATGAAAGACGCCTTAAGGGAATGCTTCTCGCCAATACGAATTGTGATATGTTTATGTTATGATTTGAATCTCCCCTATCGGGTAACTGATGTGTACCTAAGTACGCAGTAATATGTTTTAAAGAATAGTAATAAAGGCAAGAAATGGCTGCGAGCTAGGTCCCAAAAGAGTAATGGAGAGGCTTATCGGACTCAAAGAATATTTCGGGTAATAACGATTATCGTAATAGGAATACCAGTGCTTGATAGTTTGGAAATCTTTGAAGAAAAGAAAGGGGTTTGTTAGATACTAGAAAATAGTCCATGGACCACTAATCACATGAAACCCGAGGAGATACGCCCTGAAATTATGTGGATTATCGGCATGAAGTGGTGTTTGATCATATTTGCAAAGAATCTGCACGAGAGAAATTACTCCACTCATGATCTGGAATTAGTCATGGTGATTTATGTTTTTGAAAATATGGCGGCATTATTTATATGGAGTCCACGCTGATAATTGTACAGACCATCAGAGTCTCCAGTATATTTTAAGCAAAAAGAGAGTTGAATTTGCGACAGACAAGATGATTTGAATTATTAAAAGACTACGACATCGATATTCTGTAGCTAGTATTGTGACAGACGTACTTAGCCGCAAATCTATGGGCGGTTTGACCGGTGTGCATCCAGAAGAGAGGAATTGGTTCGTGAAAATTCATCAGTAACTAGCCTTAGAATTCGTTTGGACGACTCTAGACATATTGGGGGTTTCTGTCCGAGAAGTTCTTTGAATCGTCGATCACGGGAAAAGGCGAAACGGCGTCAATTCGAGGATTCCATTCTAATACAAAGGTAGATTATATGTGTCGACGGCCGCGTGGTGCGGCGATCAATTATGAGCAAAGCACGATACTCGAATTCTATTCATCTTGGGTCCTGCTAATATATATTACTATTTTAAATGTTTATGTGGGTAAGGACGGTATGGAAAGAGACACTGCAGAGTTCGTTGGCCAATTGCCAGCAAGTCGAGATCGGGCATCAAAAGCCCAGTGGATTTCTTCAGGAAATGAAAAATTCCAGCTTGGAGATGAGAAACGACTAACATGGACTTTATTATAGATTGACCGCGCACTCCGCGCAAGTACGATTTTAATTGGATTATTATCAAAGATTGACGAAATCAGCCCATTTCCTTCCGGATAGAACTACTTATTCGGCTGAAGATTATGCTAAATTGCATATTAAAGAGATAATAAGATTGTACGGGACTCCTGTATCTGTTATAACCAACAGAGGTGCTTAGCTTACGGCTAACTTCTGGAGATCGTCTTAGGGAGGATTGGGAACTCAAGTGATCATTTACCGTTAGCTGAATTGGCCTATAATAATAATAGTTATTGTCCCAACATCCAGATGTGATTTCGCAAGCAGTTGACAAAGTGAAACCGATTCGAGAGCGGCTATTGGTGACCCTTCTGAAATATTCCAGTAGATGACATACAGATGACGGAGGGATTGTCTTATGAGAAGTAACCTGTAGCTATTTTAGATCGTCAAGTGAGGAGATTACGTACGGAAAATGTGCCTTCTGTTAAAGTGTTATAGCGGAGTAACAACCGCAAGGAAATGGCTTGGGAGGCCGAAGAAGAAATGAAGAAGAGTATTTTCACTTGTTTCCAGCGCCCCCAGGTAACTTAAATTCCTTTTTGCACTTATGTTGGTTAAGCAACGAACTATATGCGATAATCGTAAGGAGAAAACTCCTCCCTAATATATTCGTAAACCCCTATACGACCAGTTAAACATTCGAGGACGAATGTCCTAAAGGGGGGGAGGATGTTATAACCCGTATTTTTCACCTTTGGAAATCTTGGGATTATTGAGACAAGTTAAGGACAATGTAATGTATTGATCTTGTTTGGTTCATAAGTTGGTTATGCAAAAATTTAGATGAGGGAATATTGGAAAAGACTAGGGGCAAAATTGGAATTTTGAAAAATGGTTTCATGAATTACCAAAATATGGACTAAGAAATTGGGCTTGGGAAAATTAACAAAAAAAAAAAAAAAACAAGCAAGCTTGGCCCAACCCATAGGGTGGCCGGCCATGCTTGAAGAAATTAAAAAAAAAAAATGAAATGATCCAAGCCCATACAATTTGATCATGTGGGAAAATAATATAAAGGGGCAATTATTCATTAAACCCCTTAGAAGTTTCAAGACAAAGAAAAGAAGGAGAAAAACAAGAAAAACCAAGAACAAATATAAGGGCCATTCGGCCAAGGTTCCAAGAAAACTACCCTCAAAAATCTTGTCCCAAAAATTATTTTCTTGCTATATTCCTACTAATTCAAGGTCCCTTTATAGCTTGGTGTAGTTGTTTTGGAAGATGGAGTCCTTGTTTCCTCAATTCAACACTTGAGTTAAGTGAAGAAGTTGGAAGGAAAAGGTAAGAATTCATCCCTTCTATTTATGTTATGAAGGTTTGTTTGTGTTGTAGTATATGGAAATGAGTATAATATATAGAAATATGGAAGTTTGCAAAGTGGGTGTGCATGTGTGCATGTGGCCGAATATGTGTTATGTTGTATAGTTAGGATGAGTTGAATTTTATGTTGTATTCTAGTTGTGGTTATTGTGGAATTTGTATTGGAAATGAAAGTTGAATGAAATTGGATGAAGTTGGAAATATGGCATGTTGGCCGTGGTTGGTGTTATGATGGAATAATGATGGATTTATTTTGTTTAACATGGTAGTTGTGTTGTTATGATCATTACAATGTAAATGAAGGATATATGGGTTAAGTTGGCATTAAAGTTGGTTGTATGTTGTTATGAGAAATTTATGTGATTTTCATATAGTTTTTATATAATGATGAAAGTAAGATCTTGGATGTGAATTATGATTATGATTTATGAAATTGGAGGATGGAAATATATTATGAATATGCATGTTGAAGATTAGGAGTTTTGGATGAATTATGGGTTTGATGGAAAACTTGTGTATTTTGAGGAATAATGAGAAAAGTGTCCGAAATGTATTTTAATGGCCTTGACTTAGTAGATAAGTATGAAAACGTTGATATTGGATGAAAAGTGTGAAGTTAGAACGGAAGTTAATGCGTTATGTAGAAAGAAAGACTATTTATGTTAATATGTGTTTTGTAGCGACTATTGGTGTTATTGATGTTGTTGATGTTGTTGTTGGGTTGGTTGTTGTCATTTAAGCCGAGTTTAACCCTCGGGGATGCCGGATTTATAGGGGAAATGCTGCCCAAATTTTTGTAGACAAATAAGGACTAAGAATAATCTCCCAAAGGCATGTGATTTATATTTGGCAACTATGACCAATTGTAGATTTTGAAGCAAACGGGATTTGAGTTTGGGCGAGCGTAAGAAGTGAAAAAGGTATGTAAAGCTATCCCTCTTCTTCTTTTGGCATGTCCTAGATATACTAGGTTTGAATTTGAGCCTCGGGGATTATCCTGCTCATCGAAACCCGAGTTTGATTCTAGTTACTATTCATTCAGTATAATTAAATCATGATTTTATGTTTTGTTGGAAAACTATTCGAATATCCATAATTTGCGCAAATGTGATGGAATTGTTTTGAAGCTTACATAGATGACTCCATAGAGTCTAAAGTTCGTAATTTATGTCCGCCACCTCGACTTGACCCGAGGTGGGCCCACTAGCCCCGAGATTTCTTTCGTTGGTCTTACTTAATCTACTTTCGTATGATATAAAGGGAGGACCTTTGCCTATGAATTTGAGACTCCGTTTGGTGTGTTCCATAAGTTATTTGAAAGCTTCTAAATGTGAACGACACTAAATTTTCAGAAAATAGTTTATGAAGTATTTTTCGAAAGTTTTGTAAATCTAAAGGCTCACATTTTTTGTATATTAATTCCGACAGACCCAATACTTACTTTGAGCCTTCTGATCTTAATATGAATATGTATATGTATTTATTTGCCGAGTCTTGAAATTTAATTGGGTATATGCATATGGCTTCTACACTACTCTGCTCGTGCCTATACTATGACATCGTTCGCCGGTTCCCGGGCCGGTTTGTGATCGTGCGCACTATGATAAATTCGGCAGTATGCTGTGTTACGGTTCCCGAGACCTCGCCATAGGGCCGGGTTCCGCTTATGGAGTTATCTTTGTGATATGGCCTATGATATGTTTGATGATATGTTTGATGATGTGTTTGATGATATGATATGTGTGTTCGGGGTGTACGGAGATTTGAAACCTTACGGGTATGTTGTGTGTGGCACCGGCGTCGGAGTGGTGACCACGTTCCCGAGCCTTATGCATGATCTCTGTTTGCATTATGTACATATGTCTTCGGTACGGAGTTTGGTATATATGTTGATCGGTATTTTCGCTCCGTACCTTTCACTTCGTTATGGTTTGGATTTACGTACTTTATGCTTTACATACTCAGTACATCTTTCGTACTGACCCCCTTTCTTCGGGGGCTGCGTTTCATGCCCGCAGGTACAGAGGTTCGTGATTTGCCAGTGTAGGCCACACATTCTGCTATTACAGAGTGCTCCCTTCGATCCGGAGCCCAGATATTGGTACATATCTTTTGTGATGTATACGCTTTTGCATATTCCATCATTTGGGGTACGGCGGGGCCCTGTCCCGTCATATGTTCTGTTTTGGTTTGTAGAGGCCTGTAGTCATCTGTGTGGGTCGTGGGTCCTATGTATGTTCGTTTTGTTCACGATTTGCGTCTTAATGCGGTCCCGTTTGTGATGGTGGCCATAATGGCCCATATGTTGTATATGTGTACATATGTTCGGCGATGTACATTCCGCCGCCCCTTTTGACCTTGATGTGATGTTTTTGTACGCGCGACCGCTTAAGACAGTATTTATTTACACTTCTGTTTAAAATGATCAATATGACATCCGAGCTAAGTTAAAATATGATGATTTGATATGAAAGTTTGTTTGGGGTGTCCAGATAGGGCACCAGCCGCGGCCCACGGGGCTGGGTCGTGACAGTACGGTATATATATATGATTATTTTACCGAGTCCCTCACTAGAGGGATGGGTACGGTATATATATGATTACTTCACCGAGTCCCTCACTAGAGGGCTGGGTACGGTATATATTTATATTTCACCGAGTCCCTTACTAAAGGGTCGGGTATGGCATATATTTACATTTTTAGTCATTGCCTTCGGGGCTATTCATATTACAGGTGGTTTCTCATACATTCATTATGGCTTATGTCTCATTCTTTATGATTGTTTACGTCTTACATACTCGGTACATTGTTCGTACGACGTCCTTTTTCTGGAGGCGGCTCGTGTTCGTGCCTAAAGTCCCATTGTTTTGCAGGTAAAAGTATTCAACTAGTTTGGTTGGCTATCAGCTGGGATTAGCAAACTCCATTTTGTTCCTGGAGCAGTGCCGAGTCATTATAGTTATCATATGTGTGTACGGGTATGTCGGGGCCCTGTCCCGATTCATATGATTCAAGTGTTTACTCTTAGAGACTTTGCAGATAGTGTCGTGTGATTAGTATCTATGATGTCATACATTGAGTAAAACGAACATATAGGCCGATATGTTAGCTTGACTTACTCGGTTTTTGATTAATTGAGTATCGTTTGCAAATTTCTATGGTTTGACGGAAAGTACCTTATTATATTTTCGAAATTTTTTTATATGTCCAGTTTCATTATGTGAATGCCAGAGGGTTTGCTCAGTTCTAAGTAAGAGTTGGGTGCCTATCATGCCCTGATGAGATTGGGGTGTGACAAAGTGGTATCAGAGCAGTTTGTCCTAGGAGTTTTCTTCAAAGTCGTGTCTAGTAGAGTCATGTTTATGGTGTGTTGCGCGTCACATTTATAAACAGGAAGCTACAGGGCATTTAGGATGGTTACTTTTCTTTCATATCTAAGATCGTGTGATATAGAGCCAAGCCACAGGAACTGAGATTCCTTATACTAACCCTTGATTTCAGTAAAGAACGGTATCGACAGGAGCAATTGAGTGATGATATTGAAAGTTACAGAGGTAAGTCACTCTGTTGAGGCTACGTTATCAGAATATGTATTTATATGATAATGGATTGGTTGTCATAGAGGTAAGTCGTTGTAAGTACAACGAGAGAATCGATTAAATGTATCTCTTGATGATAAGTTCGAGTTATAAGTTTGTGAGCTAAACAAATTGAATGAATCGGTACAAAAGGTAAGCGACGGTATGAAAGATGTATGTCGGGTAAGGTAAGAATATTGAGGTATTATTGAAATGTAAAGCTAAAAAATGAAAGGGAAAGTAAATAGGAAGGTATAAACGAGGCGGATATCGTTAAAGGATCGGGCACATCTAGAAGTGTGATATATGAGGTAAGTTTCGACATCTTTTGTACTTTTACTTGAAATTGGGAGCCCTGTGTACATCTAGAAGTGTGATGTATGAGGTAAGTTTCAACATCTTTTGTACTTTTACTTGAAATTGGGAGCCCTGTGTTGCTGA
Source organism: Lycium ferocissimum (assembly GCF_029784015.1). Classification (NCBI taxonomy): domain Eukaryota; kingdom Viridiplantae; phylum Streptophyta; class Magnoliopsida; order Solanales; family Solanaceae; genus Lycium; species Lycium ferocissimum. The sequence goes on from NW_026720214.1 coordinate 8,646, forward strand.
GATATGTTGTATATATATATTAGCCCTGTAAGGCATTGTTGGTATTTCTTTGCGTGCGGTTTGGATAGTAAGAAAAATAGAGGAAACTCTGCCAAAATTTTCCTAGAATTTAAAGGAGATAAGATATAAGCTTGCAATATGTCCTAACGGGAAAAGATGTTGTGAAAAAAAAAAATTAATGGCAGGACGGGATTAAGTTAGGAGTATCATTGACAACTACAAGAAATGAATTAAATGCAGTTGAATTGATAGTAACGGTAACTATAAGATCGACATTGATATGGTAAGGAGAAATGCTAGAGTAAATTAGGGAGACGGGTAGTACAAAAGTATGACATAGAAGAGAAAGGGTAACTCCAACAGAGTGTGAATTGAAGTATTGATTGGATGGATAATGTTATACCCCGCGTTTTCAGAGCATAAGTATGACATGTACCCCATCGTAGTAATAGAGTGTCGGAGACGTCCCATGATGTTTTGAAAGGTACAAGCCATGGAAAGTACGTAACGACGAAGAAAAAGGGTGAATTACGACCTCGTAAGTCGTAATCGGGAAAGAGTATTTTGAAACACGAGAACATGGCCATTATTAGTATAATGAATGACAAATATCATGTATGGAGAGTTTCAAAATATTTCGCGATCGAGTAAATTGAAGAAAATAAGTTCGAAGAAAATTTGGGAAATGCTGGGCGAATTTTTAGTCAACTTTGGAGGCGCATATCTCATAGTATATGTGGAGTTTTAAGGTGTTTTAAAAAGCCTAAAATGAAGTTCGTCGAGTCTAGTTTGTAATGCAATAAACCGTTCATTGATAGGACATCGGAGTAAAGAATTATAGACGTTAAAACTGAACTGTCGACGCGAAACAACATTTCTGCGATGCGCTACTGATGCGTAGCTACGGAAAACCGACTTTGGCATTTTTTTTTTTAAGGGACATAAACCTCATTTTTTCAGCACAAAAATGTCCCAAAATTTCCAGAAACTTCAGCCTCCAAAAGGGCCCTTATTCTCACATGGAATTGAGGATTTTGCACAAAATTTCAAGCAACCAAATGCTAACCGAGGTCCGGGCAACGCGTAGGCGCGATTATAATTTTTTTTTTGTGTTGAAGATAAGTGGATGATGAAGATTTG
>NW_026720215.1:0-19677 GCF_029784015.1 Lycium ferocissimum
ACCCCATGCTTCGGGGGCAGCATGCCACGGGTACCCCCGGGAGGGTGGGTTATTATAAAAAAGGTTTCCACCTTGGATGGCGTTCCATTCTCCCTGAGGGCTGCCAAGTCAGAGTTTGTTTGTTATGATTTCCGGATGTATGTTAGAGACTTTGCAGACAGCGTCGTGGGTATTGGTTGTCGGTGCAGCAGAGTTGGCTTCGTCGGTAGGTATGTCGTCCGTGTTGTGTATTGAACTTTGTATGATTATAAATTTGTTCGATTTGAAGGCTACGAAAAAAAAAATCTGCTATGTATTTTATCTTATTTGATTTAAAAAGTTGGGCGTGATTTTATGTGCAGCAAGAGTCTGAGGGTTCGCTCGGCCCTAAAGAAGGGTCGGGTGCCCATCACACCCTAGTAAGGCCGGGGTGTGACACTCAGCAAGTAGCTGGCAAAGTGAAACTCATTCGGGAGCGGTTATTAGTGTCACACCTCGATCTTACTAGGTGTGAGGGCACCCGACCCCATACGGAGCCGAGCGAACCCGCCGACTCTTGTTACATTGCCATATTCTCTTTGGATTCTTAAAACAAACGATAGTAAAATACATAGTAAAATTTTTAAAAATCTTTTTGACGTTTTTCAAACTAAGCACCGGTCCGTAAGCGCAAGGACCCTGTGAACATAATGTATAATAAAACATAACTGCTAGTGGGGCCATTTTCAAAACCTGTCACTCTAGACTCACGACTGCGTACGCAAAAAGTCTCTAACTTTACTCCGGATACGGTAGCATAGATGCTCCGACTGGAACACCGAATGAAGTGGAGCTCGCTGTCCCTCAAACGTCTCCTGTAATGGCTTCTCTGTCTGGCGCTACTGCGCGTGCATTAAACAGTTACCATGAAAGGGCATCAGTCACGAGCAATGTACCGAGCATGATATGTACGTGGATGATAACATGGAAAGCAACGTAATCATGTGCAACAACAAAAGGTATGGAGATGTAGAACATATCATGTAAGAGAGAGTATCTGTTACATATGAGACATATCATGTGTCGGAGTGAGCCGTACATATGGATCATATCATGTGAAAGCGTAACCCTCGTACATATGTATCATATCGTGTAAAGTCAGAACTCTACATATAGTGATCATATCGTGTAAAGCTATGACCTGTACATATGAATGCCCCTGGGGGCGGATGCCATGCATGCTTGTCTGGTTGTATGGTATCATAGCGCCGAACAAGTTGGCTCGCCCACATAGCGCCGAAATATGTCGGCTCGCCCATATATCCTTTCCGGCATCGGCATCTCGCGTCGGGATGATGCGCCGACCACTGGTGGCAATGAAACATGTCTCCTTACCATTCCCCATATATACATGTATCCCATCCCCCCAACCCACATACGTGTATGGCATGCATGAGAGCCCAAAGAAAGTCATGTATTCGTCGGAGTGACGTAAGGTCGGAAACCTCCGATCACATTATGGAATAATCATTTAATGCCATGTCTCACCTTGGAGGAACAATAATCATAAGGCGAGAGATTACCAACGGAGAATAACATTAAGAGAACATAGAACATGTCATATTGTATCGCATCATGTCATAGCGTATCGTGTCATATCATAGCATATCGTGTCATGTCATAGCATGTCGTGTCATGTCATAGCATATCGTGTCATAGACATTTTCTCATATTTAGCATCATCTTTGTCGTTGTAAAATCGGAGTCGTCGTTCTAGATATAGAAACTTTCAAAAAGAATTATAAAACTTAGATTTGGAGAAGAATAAATATTTTGGAAAACATTTAGAACTTTTTATGAAGAAAATCATGCCTTGAATCGAGGGATTAATTAAAACAACTATTATTTAGTAGTCGGAATGATGTCAAGCAGTTTCCTTTAACCTGTAATACGGAAATAAACCAAATGGAGCCATAGGAGGAAATTAAGGAATAGTGGGCCCACCTCGAGTCAAATGAGGCGGCGTACACAATTTACGTATAATACGTTTCATGACATGACTTAGGAGAGTTTTTAGGGTAAACAGATCCTATTCCTGCAAGTTCTAGGTGTTTGGACATTTCTTTCAACTTTTCGTGAACATCTACTTCAATTCTACTGAATGAATAGTAACTAATTTCTATCTCGGATTCCTAGGAAAGGAATTGTCCCCGAGGCACGTATTCAAGCCTATTACGTCTAAGACATGCCAAAGAAGGAAAGTGAAGTCTTACACATACCTTTTTCCGCTCCTTCTCCTACTCCAAATCCAAGTTGCAAATCCGCCACAATCTACAATTTGGTCATGTTTACCAAACATTGATCAGAAGCCTTTAAAGGTTAAGTCTCAAAATAACACTTGGCTACCGAAATTTTGCGCATTCCCCCCAGAATACTCCATCCCACCAAGTTCAACTTGGCCAATTTCAATCAACAACAATCCCGGAATTCAACCCGGCCAAACTATCAACAACAACACCGTTTGTACCAATGCAAAAGAACTTTGTTACCAATATGCTAACTTTCACAATAATTCACAATCAGTTTTAACTCCAACTTGAATCATCCAATACCTTCATTTTTATCACATAAACCATCACAATAGCAACTAAATTACTAAGTAAAATTAACTCGTTTCTCCCATACCAAAACAACCCATTCTCGGCTACAACTTCAACATGCATGATTTCATGTTTTTCATCCATCTTACATTATGGAATTCTCAACACAACGATTAAACTACCAAATAAAATCATTTCATCTTTTTTCTATACAACCACCCATACATTCGGCCAACACACAACATACATATTTTCCATGAATTTGCATCCACTTCTATACATTACGACAACCAACTTACTACATAAAATTAATCCATTATTTCTACACAAACAACTACTCCATTCGGCCATACTTCATGAATTTCATTCATTTCCACATGCTACACACTCAACAATATGCATGGACCATCCATAACACAAGAGAAGGGATTAAACCTTACCTTTTTTCCTTCAACTTCGTACTTGACCAAGATGTGGGAATGATGAAACGAATACTCTTTCTTCCGAAACAACCATACCACGTTGTAGAGGACCATTAAATGGGTAGGAAATCTAGAAGAAAATATTTTTGGCAAGTCTTTCATGGAGACAAAATTTGCAAGCCATGGCCGAATGCCATGGCTATTCTCTTCTTTTTTTTTTTTTTGTTTTCTTTCTTTCTTTCTCTCTCTTCAAGTCTCTTCATTTAAAAAGATGAACTCTTTTCTTATATATATATATATATATTCCATCACTTTTCCATATTTGCATCTTAGTCCCTCAAGTATGGCCTCATGTCCCTTTTCTTCTCCTTCTAGAGTTTTCCTCTTTTTTCTTGATTTTTCTTTTCTTTTCTTGAATTTGACCTCACTTGGTCAAAGAAGACCAAGTGTCTTAAATTTGTTACTTTAGTCCATCTTTATTTACACCTTGCCCCTTTTTCTTTCTTTTCTAGAATTTTCTTCCTTTTTTCTTGAAAATTAGTAAAAAGGGTTTTCTTCTATGAAAGATTTGGCCCTTCAAGAATTCTCTTCGAACCTTGTGAAATTACTATGCCCTAGCCTTCCACATTATTCCCCATGACGCCACTTTGCGACTTTCCCTTTTTTACCCTTTGTCTTTCACAACATTTCTATACTAGTAATATTCATAAATAATGTTCATAACCCACTTGTACATTAAAATAATTTTGGAACATAGTCTTGTCCTTAACTTCTCGCCATTAGCTCGAAATATTCAAATGTCCGAAATGCGAGGTATAACAATTCTTCAATGTCATGGCAATAGAAGTCATATGGTGATACTCACGTCAACACCTAGGGTTCCGGTGTGACCCTGGTATCTTTGGAAGTGTCACCCTTTGAAGGGTGTTAGGAGATTCGGCAAAAAAAAGGAGTGAATCCGAGGCATATTGAATCTTATCGGATCGTCCGAAAAGTAGGCAAGACTACCTTTGAATTAGATTTCTCGTTACCGTCATGATTGGGAAAGAGCATCCGGCCTACCGCGTGTTAATGCTTCACGAATGCATTAGTGATTCTCCAAAGTATCTTTCATAGATGACATCCGTTGGCGGTGTGAGGAATTAGCCTACGGTGGAACAACCTATAACTATACCCAGTCGAAAGTGAGAAGATTACGTAACATATGTGCTTTAATCGTTGCACAGGTATTGTGGCGGAGCAATGGGGAGAAGAGATGAGAATGCGTATCCCTACTGTGATCTTGTGCCTTTAAGAACAATTGTCAATCGTTCATTGATTGATAAAGGAGCTATGTATGATGGCGATAAAGAGCTCGTCACACTTCGATCTTACTAGGGTGTGATGGGCATCGACCCCATATTCGGAGCCGAGCGAACCCTCGGACTCTTATTACACACATACTATTTTTGGAATCTTAAATCAAATGAAAGCAAAATACATAGTAAAATTTTCAACAAATCTTTTTCGTCGTTTCTCATTTTCTCATTGTCCGTAAACATTAGTGGTTTGTAACATAATGTATAATAAAAACACATCAACTAGTGGATTTTCTCACTCCTTTTTTAAAGTCGACCCTCGTAGTCCACGACTACGTTGACGCAAAGTCTCTAACTTCGAACAAAGGTCTCCATTTCCTACTTGGCAAATCAATCTTTTAAAAGTGGATCTAAATTTGTTTTGATGGTTATTTTCGTTGGTTTTTCTCTTGGGTAGTGGCAGGCATGTGGACCAACCCCAAGAATACGAGCACGAATGTAAGGCATGAATTTTCACATAATAGGAGATATAGCAAGAGTAGAATTTAGGCAATATATAATTTGCTTTCCGTAGAACATATCGTGTGCTATAAAAGTAGTCTACATCTGCGTGCTCTCTTAAGGCGGAGTCATGCATGTATCGTTACTCTTATTATTCATAAATAAAATCCTAATCTTTTCATATAATCATTAGCCCATGCGTCCGCGTTACAAAAACCTTTAAAGTAAGTGGCCTACTACCCAGCGGGGAAGTCCCGGCCAAATAGGCCGGTGTAATCATCCGCCGCCCTCTACGCTTACCGTAGTGGTGTGGTCCTTCTCGCCTCTCAGGCGTGTAACCTCCATCATGCCTCTAGATCCGATGTAACCTCCATCATAAGCATTTGGAGCCCAATCAAAAGCTATAACTTTAACAAAGTGACGTAAGGTCGGAAATTCCGATTACATTATGGAATAGTCATCATGACTTTGTCTCACCTTCAGGGACTATTAATATAGGCAGACTATCAATTCTATCTTAACATGGTGATCCATCTCTCTCATCGTTCGTATGATTGGAATCTTTAAATTAATCATTATCCATAGATAGAGTGAAGACATCAAGAAATAATTTAACATTTTTCATATTGTCATATTCATGGTAGAAACATATCCTCGACATAGTCATCATAGACATTTTCCATGTTCGACATCGTCGTTGTCATTATAAAGTCATATTCGTCGTTTTAGTCATAAAACTTTCAAAATCATAAAGCTTGATTTTTGGAGAAAAATAAATATTTTGGAAAACATTTGTAAACTTTTGGGAAGGAAATCATATTTTAAGACCATTACTTCTAGCTTTTGAAAGTGAGAACGTTATGGAAGCATTTATAAAAAATCTTAAGATACTCTCAATAGAGGAAAAGGGACGAGCCTTAACATACCGCTAGGTGGTATTAGCTACGCTTATTTGTCCAAACTTGTTGCCGCTAGTCTACGTTCCGAGAAAGTGCACATAGTCGTTAGATTCATAACCACATACTTGTTCTTAACCTTTCAAAAGTTGATTCACATTTTATCACGAATTTCGCAAGACATAGCGATTCCTCCCAAATATACCATCCCCCGAGAATGTGGCCGGTACTTATTTTTAACAACAACAAACCGGGAATTCAACCGAATGCCAAACTATCAACAATACCAACAATTATTCCAATTCAATTCTATCCATCAATTCAATCAATTAATTCCATTCAATTTAATTCACATAATGTTCAACAACTTAATCTCATTACTATTCATCCTAACCTTCAACTTTGATCACAACCATACATTTCATTGTCATTTATCTATGTTAACTTGTAACACCCTTCATTTCACATTACATGGGCAACAAAGACAACTAAAACGTCCAATAGCATCAATTTACACTAACTTACCAAAACACCTATATTCACAACAACTGATCATACACAGTGTTTCATGCATTTCCATCCTTTTCTATATACATTACAACAACACCAATACACCACACAAATTTAATTCATTCTTTCACAGACAACACCTTATACATACGGCCAACACCATGTATATACAACTACGACTCCAACATGGATGATTTCATAATTTCCATTTTCATCACATAATTCTTAGCTAGTTTCTTTTTGGATAAAATAATAAGAAACATTGATTCATCTCTCTTGCATCTAATCTCTTCCTACACGGCCATTCCTCTATTATTCATCATTCTATGAATTCCATTCATTTTCTATATATTACCACAACACACAAACATCTTTAGTAGACCATTGATTCATCACTCCAACACAACACATACACATTACTAAACCACTTATGGTTACGGCCAAACACACCATACATACATATTTCATGAATTTCAGTTTACTTCCACACACAACAACACAAGTAAACCCTTCACAACATATAAAAAGGGATTAAATCTTACTTTTCCTCTTAACTTCTTCACTTGGCTAGAATGCGGAAACATTTTTAGAAACGGATGGCCTATCTCCCGAAACAATTATACCACGTTGTAGAGGACCTTCCATTTAGTAGGAAAACTAGGAGAAAATAATTTTCCTTGGTCAATTTCCCATGGCTCAATTTTGAGAGCCATGGCGAACCCTCACCACTCCATTCTCTTCATCTTTTTTTTTTTTTTTTTTTTTGTTCTAGTTTTCTTGAATTAAAATGATGACTTCCTATATATACTTGTCTTCCACCAATTTTTCTTATATATATATATATATATATATATATATATATATATATATATATATCCTCTGACAGAGAATTCTTGAATTTTTTTTCTAGAATTTTCTTAAAACTAAGAAGACTAATGTCTTCTTAAACAAGCTATATATATATATATATATATATATATATATATATATATATATATATATATAAAAATAAGGGCATGTAGTGCACGGCCAACATAGCCCCCTTCATGAACTTTTGTAAAATTACCTTTTACCCGGATAGCCTTCCATTATCTCTACCCATTTTGCGAAGTTCTCTTTTTTGCCCTTAACCTCTCTCAATACTTTCACACTATTAATAATCATGAATAATATTTACCACGACTCGTACATAAAAAAAAAATTTGAGAATGGTCTTGCCCTTAACTTTCCATGACAACTTTGGAAATTTCCAAACGTACGAGATACGGGCCATAACATCCCTCCCCCCGAAGCATTTATAAGACCCTATAAGATTAGTTTAACATTCGAGGACGAATGTTTTAAAGGGGGGAGGATGTTATATCCCGTATTTTGTACGTCGGGATGTTCGGCTATTGGCGGAAAGTTAAGGACAAGACTAATCCGGGATGCGAGGTCGAGATTTTTGACCTTCGATTTTATTTTAAGGCATAAATTTCTTATGATTTTATTGGTATGGAATATTAAAGAAAATTTGGGGTCAAAAGTGAAGCTCGGGAAGTCTAGTTCCCACGCAACAAACATGCTGACCCTCAATCGGACATCGAGGTAAGGAGATATGGACGTTACAAGTATAAAGACGGAAAATGGTGCGCGAACGCGCGGAGAGTGGTGCGAACGCGCGAAAGGCCAAGAAACATGGAGAAGCGCCACTAAAAGGAGGCGCGGCTGAACAAAATTAAAGGGACTCGGGTTCAAGATGAAGGTTATATTATAAGAATGTGATAATAACATTTATATGACATTTGGAGACCGTATGAGATGAATTAGTTCATATGGCATAATGAGAAACCCTCGTTCTTTGCACGCTAAGTCGGGCCACACGTTGGAGTTTTATAAAGGACATATGAAGAGATATATGAGTAGTACATGAAAGGTTGAGCAAGTACTAAGAAGGACCCATAAGCCAAATATGGGCATAAGCCTTAAAAAAGGGCGATTTAAGGAAATATTTCGGATGATCTGAATTGGAGGGGCAAAAACGGTATTATAAGTTTGGAATTTGGAAAAACACAAAGAATGAAAGTTGTAGATAACTGAAAGAACTTTCCAACCATAGGTCATGGGCCCTCACACAATATCGGGATCAAGGGGTATGACCTTTTTGTGGAAGGTACGTTCGGAAAAATTAAATTAATATAGTTGAAGGTAAATATCGGTGTGATTGGACCGTTCTATAATGGGAGAGGCCCAATATTTTCGTCCCAAACCACCCCAAACACTCCCAAAAACTTGGAAAAAATTCCCCAACCTTCCACCACCAACTTTTAGCCCAAAACCAGGTATAATTCCCAAATTCCGGTCCAGACAGCGTATAGTTGCAACTACAAAATTGTGTATTAATACGTTGTGGCTTAAGTTTAAGGTGAAGGAGTGAAGATATAGCGTTATTATCGCGGGAAAGGTATGAATTTCTTTCTATTTGTGTTAATATTGATTTATTTACGAAGAAGGAAGTTGTAAAATTGTTACAAAATAGTTATTGATGGAATTATGGGACAAACACCATATGGGGTGTTTATGAAGTATTTTAAAGTTGGAAATATTATGTTTAATATTGGTATTGTTGTGATTGCTTTGTTGGTTGTTGAATTGAGAATTCGGGCTAGGCATATAAACGGGGGAGATCTTGCCCAATTTTCGGTAAATACGAATAGTATAATTTGAAACACAGTACAAGTGTGCGATGAAGAGGCTAACATTAAGTGTAAATCCTCTTAAATGTAGACTTACGAGCTTGGACGCACAAGCGTAGCCAATAGGAGATTGAACGAGGTATGTAAAGCTAACCGCTTCTTTCTTTTGGCATGTCTTAGTGGTAAGTAGGTGTGATACGAGCCTCGGGGAAACTCCATTCTCGAGATCCCAGGGCTTGTATGCGGTTCTTATTCATTTCTTAATGTTGGCTCTCTTAACGTAGTCGAACCATGATTTTATGTTTTTATATGATTTGATTTCAAATGTTTCATAAAGACTTTTATTCCTAAAGGGTTACTAACTACGAACGATCGTAACTTTCATAGATGAGCTCGAGATCGCCTTGAAACGTTCGTAGGAGATTCTATAATGAATAAGGTCTCCAACTTTTATAGATGGACTCGGATTGGGTTGATACTCGTCCGTGGGCCCGAGGCTTTCCTTTGTGTAATGCTAACGACTTTTAAAAGAGATCTAGTGTGACTACCGTCTTAACCCTCGAGTGTCGACTACTTACTTCCCTATCGAGTTTGTAATGATGATTATGCCCCTAATTCCCGTAAGTTATTTCATATAGTTTGATACGTATCTATGAGTCCTAAAGTCCTATTTGACATACCCTCGAACGACATTCTGAAGAAACTTGATTTGACTATCGTCTTGATTTTTAAATGATGAATCATATTAAATGTTCTATCGAGTCTTTGAAATTATTTTAAACTGCATATGGTTGCTCACGACTCTGCTCGTGCATATGGTTGTTACATCCTTCACCGAGTCCCGGGCCGGTTATGTATCGTGCGCACTATGTTATTTTTCGGTGTGATGCGGTGTTACGGTTCACGAGCTCCTCGCTAGAGGCGGGTTCCGTTTATATTGGTGTTATCTTGTGTTATGGCGTTACGGTAGGCTATGATGTGTTATGGGGATATGTCGGGTACGGAGATATGAACCTTCTGGTGTGATCTTTGTGTTGTGGCGCCAACGACGGGCGGGCGACCACGTTAAAGACCCTATGCATGATTTGTATTTTTATGAGTAAGCATTTTGATATTTTGAATATTGCATTTACTTTCTGTACTCCTGGTTTTGATTATGATCCGGTTTACTATATTTCATGCTTTGCATACTCAGTACATATTCCGTACTGACCCGCTTTCTTCGGGGGCTGCGTTTTTATGCCGCGCGGTACAAATACTTATTTGGGTGATCCCTGACTTAGGATTCTGTTCGGTGACTTGGAGCGCTCCCTTGTTGCAGAGCCTATACTTTGATCAGATTTTGTTATTATATATATGTATATATTTGTTCACGGGTACGGCGGGGCCTGTCCGTCATATGATTGTCATTATTCTTAGAGGTAGCGTAGACATATATGCGTGGGTTATAGGTATCCTTTGTTCGGTCGTGTACGTGTGATTTGTGATTTGGATGTCCCCTATATTATGATAGCCTTATCGGCTTATATGTGATATTATCTGCTGGATTGCGATAGCGATATGCATATTTATACATTTGTGTGACTTCGGGGTGACGTTTCACTTTTACGTAAATATATATTTTGTATCTTTGCGTAAGCTATTCGTATGCTACTTCTGATTAACGGGTGTGTACGGGTGCCCAACTCGGGCACTAGTCACGGCCTACGGGGTTGGGTCGTGACATCCCCCTCGGCCTCTACCTCGGCCTGCTGGAGTCTGGGGAGTTTGCCCTGTAGGACGTGCTGATGAGGAACCTGCTGCTGATCCTGTGGGCTGAACCTCATCTCTGCCATATCTCACCGGACAGTCTCGCATCAAGTGTCCTGTCTGCCCACAAATATAACATGCATCTGTACCTTGGCGACATGGCCCTGAGTGAAATTTTCTGTGTTGCGTCGGGGAAGAGGTGGTCTCCCCCGTAATCTCCCCCAAGCGAAAACACAGGGCCCTCGAACTCGACCTGTCTGTGGACGGGAAGAGCGATCAGATTTCCTGCCAGTGAACCGGGGAGGTGCACTCGTCACTGACTGGCCTGAGTGCCTAGAATATGTCTGCCTCGATCCCCCTCTAAAATCACCACTTGTGCCCATAGGTCTGGCCCTTTTACTTTGCCCTCTATCAACATCGCGGTCACCTCTTTGCGGAGGTTCTTTGTCCCTCAAGATTTTGGGTATGGGCTTGAATGCGGGAAATGTCCATCCCGTCTTGCAATGAAGCCGTCAAGCAGTCCTTGAATAAATGTGGCCCTAAGCTACTCACGAATCTGTGCACCCGGTCGCCCATGTCGGCCACCATAGTAGGAGCATATCTAGCCAAATAATTAAATTGAAGGCTATACTCCTGGGCGCTCATGTTACTCTGTTTCAAATTTAAGAATCTATCCGCTCTAGCTCGGTGGACCTCGGGCGGCAAATAATAACAAAGGAAGGCATCAACAAATTCTTACCACACCGGAGGAGGCGTATTCTCTTGCCTCGATGCTACCCAATTATTGTACCATAGAACCGCCATATCTCGGAGTCTATATGATGCCAACTCCACTGATTCGATCTCAGAAGCATGAATAATCCGCAATGTTCTTAGCATCTCATCAATAAAGCCTTGTGGGTCTTCATTCGGCTTTGACCCAAAGATTTCTGAAGGATTTAGGCTCATGAAGTCACGGGCTCTAGTACTAGTTGAACGATCATTTGGGCCCGTATTTTGCCTTTGTGCCTGAGCGGCAACCAACTGCGTCAATAAATTAATAGCCTCGGTCACTTGTTGACCCGATGTAGCCGGTGGAGGAACTGGAGGCATAGGAGCTGGAGCTGAAGCCCCTTCTTGTTCTTCCGTAATAGGCGGAGTGGTGGAGGCACGAGATAAAGCCTCATGATGTGATTCATCCTCATTTGCATTCATGGGCGACTCTCTTTCCGCCCGCCTCTTTGTCGTAGTCTTGCCCCTCGGGGCGGCTTTAGTTTTTCCTTTTGGCGGCATTCTGAAATCACAACATACTCATTAGGGAGGATTTAAATCCTATACTCGGCTCTAACGCACGATTTCATATGAGGAAAGATGGTCATTTTTCCTAAATGTCCTGTAGCCTCCTGTTTATTAGTGTTATATCCCGTACTTTGTACATTGGAATGTTCTTAAGTTGGTTGCGACAAGTTATGGACAAGACTTTTAATTTTCGGTTTTGTTGATTTTGTGAATGCACAAGTTGCATATTCATCTTTCCATTGGCATGGAGTGTTAAGGGTAAATTTGGAATAAGGAAAATTTGGGGTTAAAAGTGAATTATGAAAAGTTAAGCATTTCATGAAAATTAAGGGCTAGAAATGAAATTTTGGGAACTTAATATTTCATGAAAATGGCCATATGTGGCCATGTGTGAGGTGTGGGCCCTAGGCCACATGTATTAATTATATATGGTATTATAAGATGACTAATTAGTCATCTTCCATACTTGAGAAAGTTCAAGAAACTTAGAGAGCCAAGAGAAGGCCATTCGGCCAAGATGAACAAAAATGGAGGTCCAAAAATTGATCACAAAAAAATATTTTCTTCTAGCTTTCATGCTAATTGGAAGGTCCTCAACAACATGGAGTAGTTGTTGGAGCAAGTAAAGCCTTTATTCTTACAAGCACAACTCTAGCCGAGTGAAGAACCAAGTGGGAAAGGTAAGGTGCAATCTTATTTTTCATGTGTTATAGATGGTTTGTACATGTTGTGGTATGTGGAAATGAATGAAATTCATGAAATATTGCAAGTTGAAGTTGAGCCGTGTGTGTGTTGTTGTAGCCGTGTGGTATGTGTTGTGTAGGAGGAGTGATGAATTAATTGTATTTAGCATGTTTGTGTGTTGTTGTAGTGTGTAGAAAATGAATGAGACTCATGAAATTATGCATGTTGATGATTGGCCGTATAGGGCTGTTTTGAGTAGGTTATGGCGAATTGATTTGACTTAGTATTTTGGTTGTTGTTGTCATGGATTATGTGATGAGAATGAAGGTATTGAATGGTTCAAGTCGAAATTGTAATTGTTGGGAGCTTGGCCGTGTATATGTGGTGTTGTGTAGGAGTGAAGACTAGTTCTATTTAGTATGTTTGGGATGTTGTGTTGTGGATTCTATAATGCAAATGAGAGTTTAATGGTTTAAATTGAAGTTATAGTCGTTTGAGGTTTGTTATGGAAGCTAATGTGAATTAAATATGGTTTCTTATATTTATGATAATAATGTTGTCAATGTGTGAATTGTTGATATAGTTTATGAAATTGGAAGAAAGAAATATTTTATTGTTGTTCGTGTTGAGTTGGGAAGGTTTCGGGTTCCATGGTGTATTGTTTGAATTGTTTGAATGTTGTGTGGATGGTTTGAGGCATTCTTGAAACTTGCTTGAGTGGTCTCGGATTAGTATTTGAATATGCGAGCATTGACGTTGCCTTGAATGTAGCAAGTCGAATTGAACGAAAATAGAATATCGTCGAATCATTTGGAAAGGAATTACTAATGTTAGAATGTGTTTTGAATTCATTATTGATGTTGTTGGAATGGTTGTTGGTATTGTTGTTGATAATATTGGCCGAGTTGAATTCTCGGGGATCTTTGAGTTTATAGGGGAAATCTTTGCCCAAATTTTTGTAAATAAAGTGCGAGCTTGGAATTGGATTCTTTGATGCTTATGACTAATGGTTGATGCCTAATGACGTTATTGTAGATTTTGAGCAGCCGAGACTTGAGTTTGGATTAAGCTTAGGAAGCAAATGAGGTATGTGAAGCTTATCCTTCTTTCCTTTTGGCATGTCCTAGACGAAAGTAAGTTGTGATATGTTATGAGCCTTGGGGGTAATTCTATTCTTAAAATCCGACCATGTTTATGATTCATATTTGCTTCTTGATGTTGGCATCCTTAATGTGGTTTAAGCTATGGACCGTATATCTTTGATACGATTGGATTTGAAATGCTATGTAACCGGTTTGTTCCTGTCACACCCTAATTTTCGTTAGGGCGTGATGGGCACCCGACCCTTACCTAGGGCCGAGCGAACCCTCTGACTCTCGTGGCACTCATAATCATATTGGGCCCTCATAGCATAATATGTGTACATAATGAAAGCTTTTCGAAACAACTTTGCTTTTCATCCCTTTCAAATCAAGTAAGACACGGGATCGTATAAGACCGTAGAATAATGCATCATAATACATCGGCTTATGGAGCCGCTTACAAAGCGACATACTACATACACGATCGCTGCAAGGAAGTCTCTAACATGGAACATGAAACTATATCATAATGCTCGACTCGGCGGCACTCCGGAGAAAATGGAGCTCGCCAATCGCAGGAACATCTTCAACTCACACAGGTGTACTGCGCGGCATGAACGCGGCATCCACGAAGGGACGTCGGTACGAGCAACGTGCGAGTATGTAAGGCATGAGTAACAACATATTGCAGGATGCAAAGCATGAATAGTAACAAGACGAAAACATAGGGCATTTCATGGAATAAAGAGTAACATGCACATCTGAGTGCCCTTTTTGGCGAAACCTTTTTAGTCTTGCGCGGAACGTGCGGCCCGATCCATATATATATATATTATATTCTTTGCGGAACGTGCAGCCCGATCCATATAATATATTGCTGCGGAACGCGCAGCCCGATCCATATATATGTAATAAAAGAGTAGCACATACATCTGAGTGCCTTTTAGGCGGAACCATGCATGCTTAGTGCTGCGGAACGTGCAGCCCAATCCATATATATATAATGCGCGGAACGTGCGCCCGATCCATATAATATATTGCAGCGGAACGTGCAGCCCGATCCATAACCACATATCCCGCGTCCGGGACGGTATCATGTCATATCATACCAACTGATCAGGTGGTTACGCGTATATGACGCTCCCGCCCTTTTTCCCATACATATACATATACATATACATATACATATACATATACATATATCATATTCATATATCATATAAGTAGCATGCATGAGAGCCCAAAGAAAGTCATGTATTTATCGGAGTGACGTAGGGTCGGTAATGTTATATCCCGTATTTTTGTACATTGGAATAATCCGGATTAATTATGACAAGTTAAGGACAAAACTATTCCGGGATACAAAGTCGGAATTTTTGACCTTTGATTTTATTTTAAGTCATAAGTTGTGCATGAATTTGTTGCATGGAACAATTAGAAAAATTTGGGACCAAAAATGGAAATTATTGGAAGTTGAAAATCATGAATTATTTGGCCCTTGGCCGTGTGGCATTAAAGTGGTGCCCACACCATTTTTGTGTCATCTTTTAATTGATCCAACACATGGAGTGGGCCATGAACACTTGACCAAGTCTTGCTAACATAAAAGATGACTACTAGTATTCATTTTCTTCATTTTTAACACTTAGAAAAAAAAGGGATGGAGAACACCACACAAAAGAAGGCTCTCGGCCAACCTCCCCAAAAATCAAGTCCCATTTCAAGCCATCCCAAAATTATTCCATTGATGCAAACCCACTATATTGAGGTCCCTAAGTAGCGTGGAGGTGTCGTTGGAGCTATCAACACACTAGTTTCATCTTTGGAAACCCTAGCCTCTTGTGGAATTAAAGAGAAAAGGTAAGAATTGATTGTGGTTTATGTGTTATAGAGGTTGTATGTATGTTGTAGTATGTTAATATGGATGAAAATCATGAAATATGGAATGTTGGAAGTGAGTTGTGTGTGTGGTGCTTGAGCCGTGCAAATGGGTGTGTTTTGTGTTGTGTTGAAACTATGAATTAATGTCTAGTTAGTATGTAATGATCATTGTAGGGTGAAGAATGAATGAGAATCATCAATATGTATGTATGTGTGTGTGTTGGCCGAAAATGATCATGGAATATGGCAAAGAACAAATTAATGTCGCTTAGCGTTTTAGTGGTTATCGTAATGAATTCTATGTTGGAAATAAATGTTGAAGGACCCAAATTGATGTTGTAATTGTTGCGGACTGATTTGGAGGTTATTGTACCTTAATGTAATGTGTACATTGATGAGAATGATATTGTTAGAATGTGAATTGTTGATGCAAATCATGGTTTGGAAATGAGGAAATGGTGATAGGGGTGTCTCGGGTTTGGGGGTGAATTCGGGTAAATAGGAGCAAAATTTGGATTGTTAGAAATGTTGTATGAATTGCTTAGAATGTCTTTAAATATTGTTGGTATGGGTTCGGGGTAGTATGTGAATGTATAAGCGTCAATGTTGGCTTGAAGGTAAGCCGTTGAATTGAATTTATGGATGTTGTCGAATGATGGAAAAGGGAGTTATTATTGTTGTATTGCCTTTCGGATTGGTTTTTAATGTTTCTAGGTTGGTTGTTGTTGTTGTTGTTGATTGATTTGGCCGAGTTAAATTCTCGGGGTGGCCTATTTACAGGGGAAATGCTGCCCAAATTTCTGTAGAATTAAGGGCGAAATTGGAATTAAATGCGCAAAATGTCTCTAGCTAATGTTTGACATCTTATGAATTATTTGTAGACCTTGGGCAGCCCAAGACGTAGGTTGGATTTAGCTTGAGTTTGGATTATATTGGAGAGCGTTTGAGGTATGTAAAGTAACCTTCCTTCTTTGGCATGCCTTACTTAGTTAAAATAGGCTACGATACAAGCCTCGAGGAAACTCTATTCTCGCAATCCGAGCATGTCTATGATTCGCTTTTGTTCCTTGGTATTCTTGTGTTGATATGACAAAACATTGATCTCTATGACCTTGGAATTTATAAGTTGCAAAAGTTACATGAAAGCTGATTTTTTTTAGAGTTTATTCTTAAACGATTCAAAAACTACGAACGCCCATAACTTTCACAGAAAAGCTCGGATTGCCTTGAGATTTTTGTAGAAGGTTGTATGATGTTAGATGAGTATGTTTTCCTTAGGCGGGCCCAGCTCTGGCCTACGCCCGTCCGCGGGTCCCGCGACGTTCCTTTATGTAATTTCGACAACTTTTGAAAGAGAATGTTGTAATTATTATTCCGATTTCAAATGTGACTATTTTACCTATCTTTTGGAATTATGACAATGATCTTATGCACGTGATCTTGGTACGTAATTATGATTTATGAAATCTGGTGTGAGATGTTCCCGAGTGATATTCGAAAGAAAATCTGATTTGATTTCTGTTTTGGCTTATAAATGACGGTTCGTTGTGATTAACATATTAAGTCTTTGAAATCGTTTTGAACTTTCTTTGGTTACTCACGATTTTGTTCGTATATTCTGTGGTTACATTTTTTCGCCAAGTCCCGGGCCGGTCATGTTTTCGCACGCACTATGTTGTATTCGGAAATATGATGTGCATTCCGAAACATGATATGATGGTCTGATTTACCGATGCGTATATATTCTGGTGTTATGATATGACCGATGCACGCCGAGCCCCTTTCGGTCGGATGCTTGTGTATGGATGATATGTTGTATGTTATGTATATGGATTCGGAAATATGATCAGTTGGTTTCAGATCTGGTGGTGGGGCAAACCCAATGGTGGGGCAACCCCAATGATGATGCAAAATTCCACATTGGTTTAGGCAAATCCCACATTGGTTTAGGCAAATCCCACATTGGTCTAGGCAAATCCCACATTGGTCTAGGCAAATCCCACATTGGTTTAGGCGAATCCCACATCGGTTAATGTCAGCTCAGATGATAAGGTATGATGTTAAGATGTGCTTCGGTATGTATATGTATGATCTGTATTTCGGGGAGTAAGCGTGTTGACATTCGATCGTTATATTTGTTTTACGTACCTACATGTTGCATGACTTGCGTGTCGGATAGCGACATTTTGAGATACAGTTATTATGTTTATTTTCTATACCTCTGTTTCGATCATGACTCAGTTGTTACTATATCTTCTGCTTTGCATACTCAGTACATATTTCGTACTGACCCCCTTTCTTCATTTGCGTTTCATGCCGCGAGTACGGACACACGTTTCGGTGATCTGCCGGCGTAGGATTTCCATTCTGCTGTTTGGAGTGCTCCCTTTGTTCTGGAGCCGATATTTTGGGTATATACTCTTTCGGTGTATATGTTTATGTTTGTTTAGGGTACGGCGGGGCCCTGTCCCGTCATACGGTTGTTGTTACGTATTAGGGGTACGTAGGCACGGATGTGGGTTATGTACGATTTTGTCCGGATGCGACGTGTGAGTTGTGTTTGGACGGTCCATCCGCCATAGCGACCTTGTGTTTGCGTGTATATATGCTTTGACATGTTATGTATATTATGACGACCTTACCGACTTACGTACGGTATATATGTTTGCATGCGTCCGTTTGGAGCCACGTTTGATATTTATAGATGTATAAGTCGTCTGTATGCCGATTCTAGTTAAAGAGCGCGTATGGGTGCCCAGTTCGGGCACTAGTCACGGCCTACGGGGTTGGGTCGTGACAGGTAACCTCCGATTGTATTATGGAATAATCATGGTCGCTTTGTCTCACCTTGAAGGAACGATTATTATGGGGTGAGGCTTGTCGATGAAGAATAACTTCACGAGGAAACATAAAAACGGGATCATAAGGCATCAATTCATATACTTTAGAATCTTTAAAAATAGTCATCATTCATGAATAAAATTGAGAAATCAAGAAATAGCTCAACATTCTCATATCGTCATTGAGATCATAGACTTGGAACCTTTAAACATGGAATCATCATCATCATATTCATCATAGGAAAATATTCTCATTTTTGACATCATCGTTGTCATTGTAAAACATATCCATCGTTGTTGTCATGAAAGTTTACGGAGTTATAAACCTCCGTTTTGGAAAGATACAGACATTTCAGAATTCTTTTCACAAATAGGTCGTTAGAACCAACAAGGGAAAGTCGCGGGGCCCACAGACGAGCATCAACCCGATCCGGGCCCGCCTATGAAAGTTAAAGATTATTACTCGTTATGAAATCTTCTACGATGGTTTCGGAGCGATCCGAGCCCATCTGGGAAAGTTACGGGCGTTCGTAGTTTCGAACTCGTTTAGGAACAAATTCTTTTGAAAACGGAACTTTTGAAAACAACAAAGTTATGGAAGCATTTATGAAATCGCAATCTAAGAATCATGCCTTTGAAAGAAAGGGACGAGCCTTAACATACCTTGGCCGCTCCCTAGGCTAATCCAAACTTATGCCTTGGCTTCTCACGATCTACAATCACGTCATTAGATATCAACCATTAGCCATAAGCACTTAAGAATCCGATTTCGAACTAACACTTTGTCTGCAAAAATTTCGACGACATTTCCCTATAACTTCAACCTCCACAGAATTCAACTCGGCCGAATCAACAACAACCAAACCAACAATCATAATAACAATATCAATAATCAATTCACAACATGTTCAAGACATTCCAACCCAAATCTTCCAACTACATTAGGAACATCAATAACACATTTTCTTCTTCCAACTCATAAACTACATCAACACTTCCATACGCTAACAACATCATTTTCATCAACTCAAGCAACTATATTAAAATTACATTATGTTCTAAATCAGCCCACAACAATTACGACTTCCATTTGAGTCATCAAACCTTCATTTTCGTCATATAATCTACAACAATCAACAACCAAAATACTATATAAAATGAGTTCATTATATTCTACCAAAAACAGCCTTCCTACACGGCCAAGTTTCAATCTACATAATTCCATGAATCCTATTCATTTCTACATACCAAACATATGCAAACCATCCATAACAACATCAACCAAACATTAAATAGAATTTGT
>NW_026720216.1:0-10278 GCF_029784015.1 Lycium ferocissimum
GATCGCGTGTCTCTGATGCCTGGTTGTGTGTCCGCTTTCTTCACGCGATGCGGCTGAAAAGCGGGCCTTTTTAGTTCAGTTTCTTTCCCTTTTTGTTCATCGATCTTCAACTCGTCACCTTGTCTACTCGTCTTATGCTTCCAAATCCCTCACTTTAAGCACCGTTTTCCATCATTTGTCATGTTCATACCTATACACATGGAATACGACGACATAAGTTCAAATACGACGATTGCGTCACGAATTAAGTGATAAAAGTCATAAGAGTAGGATGTAACATGACGCAAAACACGATATTTGTGCCAAATATCACCACCCCCCACTTAGACCTTGCTCGCCCTCGAGCAAACACAGACCAGCACCAGGCTACACTCTAGCCCAACTCATTCAAACAGGTCTGCAACGGGACTCGGCTAGTATGACTATTTCAAAAGAAAATTTTCAAAACCAAAACAGTAAGCCCATTTGCGAAAGCCATGCCAAAGATTTAAAACGTCATTTTCATCACCAAGGACCACCTTCCTAAAAAACACTTCAAATTTACAACCGATTGACCTAACGACACCACATTGAAGCATGCAAGTAACCTTATGATCAAGAAATCAACACTTCACCACTCTATTGCTAATTATGTGCCCTCACCAAAATAAAGTAGTCCATATCTTTCAAGAATCACATATGTTCACATCAATGGACCTAAAATCAATAAGTCTGCCGACTACGACAAAGAATATCACATGTAAAATACGACATACCATAGGCTTGCCCGTAGTGTAACCACTCCGCTAATACAAGTAAGATGAACCTAGAATCAAGTAGGACTTCGAGGGTTGTAATGTAGGCTGAGGGACGGGTAGGAATTATTTGGATAATAGTGACTAACCTCCCTAAGCACTTTAATACATACACTTTTACATTCTCGCACAATTTCTTCATCAGCCCTTATTCAACACCAACCAACCTTTAAATTTCTCCCATTTCACCCATTTTCTTTGTTTAAGCACCACTCTTTAAAAGTCACACAAGTTAGAAGGAAAACTTTTTTCGCTACACATTCTTTTTTTTTTTTTTTCAATTCCCAACTAACAAGTGAATTAGTTCTTTTCATTCGGTGCTCCCATTGTATTCCTAGATTACAATTGATAGCCATTTTCCCTTTTTATTTCGCATCCCAACTCCCATTATATGTAAATGATCAAAGTGCTCATAGGGTATTTGGATCAAAAATCAGTTTTTTTTTTAGAACGAAGGGGTAACGGCTAATTCACTGCTATCAAAGAAAAGGCTACAGGCTCAAAAAGGTTAACTAGGGTGCTATTTGCAAGTTGGTGGGATAACTTTGTCACACCCCAACCTTCGTCAGGGTGTGGCGGGCACCCGACTCTCATCAGAGTCAAGCGAACCCTTAAACGTCAACTCCAATTTTTTTTTTTAAAACAAGAATTGAAACTTTTAAATGAAATATCAAAATCGACACGTAGCTCGAGGCATCTCAAAACATGATATATATATATACGACATAAAACAAGGCGAGCCAAAAGGGCCTCCGCCATTTCTGTACAACAAAATAATGGCCGACATGGCCAAACAGTAACCATGACTCCCACCTTTGTTCATGAGACTTCTAAAGAGTAAGACACTGTACAATACATAAAATTATACCAAAACAGAGACAGCCTCTCCACGAAGCAAATGGTGCCGACTCCGGTGGTGACTTCCTCTAAGTAGTTTGGATTCCCGACGCGTCCCGGACTGCGGGCATGAAACGCGACCCCAGAAAGAAAGGGGTCGGTACGGAATATCCCGAATATGTAAAGCATCCGAAGCAAGAAATAGGAGAGTTCAACGGTAAACAAGTTTAGATTACACCGAAGAAAAAGTACAACGAGAAAGCAAGTTTAGGTTACACGACATGAACTAAATGTTTAAATAAAATAGTCCTTCGGACGGCCGCTTCCACCAACAATAATAATGGTGGCCCCTTCGGGCGTGCGCTCGGCATAATGATAATGGTGATGATAATGATAATAATAATAATAATAATAATAGTAATAATAATAATAGTAATAATAACAATATTAATCCCCGCCCGGGTGCGCGGTCCGACATCGTCTATCCTGGCCCCGTCGGACATGCGGCCCCAGGCCGGCGTAAAATAATGGCCCCTTCGGGCATGCCGGTCCGACATACGTCTATCCTGGCCCCATCGGACATGCGGCCCCGGCATCCTAGCCCCCTTCGGGCATGTCACTCGTGGCATACGGCTACCACCCCGGCCCCATCGGGCATGCCACTCGCGACATAATACTACCTGGCCCGCCGGGCATATTAATAATAGTAATAATAAGAATAAAATATCGCACCCCCTTCGGAGTGGTTTCTAAAAAGTTTTATAAAATATCACACTCCCTTCGGAATGGTTTTGTACGCACCCCCTTCGGAGTGGTTTTAGAAAAGCCTTAAAAAATAATATATCACACCCCCTTCGGAGTGGTTTATGGAAGTTTCAAGGCGATTCGATTACATTCCGGCAAGTTACGGACGTTTAAGCATTTTTCCAACAAGATAAGAGGTTACTAGTTCAATTGCACCTTTGAATGAATAGTGCTCCATTTCAGGATTAGATTTCGATGAACGAGAATAACCCCGAGACTCAAATTCGAGCCTAGTATACCTAGGACATGCCAAAGAAGGGAAGGAATAGCTTTACATACCTTACGGGTGCCTTATGCTCGCTTGAGCTCAATTCCGTTCGTCCGGAATGTCGCAAATGGTCACCTTTACCGATTACTATTCATGAGAGTTAGCATTTAAACAACAAGTCCACACTTGACTACCGAAATTTCGTGACACCTCCCCTAAATATCTAACATCCCCGAGGTTTAAACTCGCTTAAAAAAAGGCAACAACCAATCCAACAACAACATCAACAACACCAAAGAACACTACAAAACACATATTAACATAAATAGTCTTTCTTTCAACATAACACATCAACTTCCGTTCTAACTTCTCACTTTTCATCCAATATCGATATTTTCATGTTTATCTACTAATTCAAGACCATTCAAACACATTTCAACACATTTCGCATTATTCCTCAAAATGCACAAGTTTTCCATCAAACTATAATTCGTCCAAAACTTCCAACTTTCAACATAAATCATTTCCTTCCATTTCCATCACAAAGTTCCAACAACACAACTAACATACTAAGTAAAATTAAGGTTGCCAAAGGGAACCACACGGCCACACACACACAATACACTCTCACGCCACACACACCTCAACACCCCACATTTCCATGATTTTTATTCAATTATAATCATCACAATACCTAAGGAATCTTCCATAACATGAAAAGAAAACATAAAATCCTTGCCTTCCTCAAGGCCATGACTCACGGCCAACACTACCCCATGCACACACAAGGCCATGCAACCTCACAACACAATTTCCATAATTCTCGTACAATTCTAATCATTATAACATAAACACTTATTCCATAACATAAGACATGGAAACCTTACCTTTTCTTGAAATCTCAACCTTCCGCAAACGGCGTTCTTTCGCTTAACCAATTATACTACGTCGTGAAAAGCGCCTTGAACTTGTCGTAAATTCAAAGAAAGCAAGATTTTTGAGTCGAAATTGAGGCTCAAATTTTTTTTTCTTCTTTTCTTTCTTTCTTTTTCTCCCTTAGCCGATTGCTCTCTTTTTTTTCTTTCTTGTTCTTGCTTTGATTTTCTTGAAGTTTCTTGATCACTCCATCTTATAAATATTAATCACATGGGAAAATTAATTTAACCCATGGGCCTTGGCCATAAGGTGGCCGGCCACTCCATTAATTTTGGGCCCAAATTTTCTCTTTTCATAAATTGGGCCCAATAAGCTAGAATCCTTATTTCAAAATTTTCCGAAACAAATTTCCAAAATTCCAATTTTGCCCTTAGGTCTTATCCGGTGTTTTCGCGTTCAAGCTTCCATAACCGGTTCACACATGCGAAGAAAATCCAAATATGGCCTTATTCCCTACAAGCAAAAATTATTTCAACTTTCCAATGTGCCAAAAATGCCGGATGTAACATCCTCCCCCCCTTTAGAACATTCGTCCTCGAATGTTAAATTAGCCTTATAGGTCTTACAAGTACTTTGGGGGAAGGTTCTTTAAGTAGACAGTACGTATAAATCATCCATCAATTAAAACAGTTAACTGCGGAATTTAAATTACACAGGGGTGCATCTCGGTGCCTCGGGACTCGGTCTCCCGCCTAGTGCATAGATACGATGTGGGGGTCACCGGGACTGGTGCTCTACCTGCGCCCTACCTCGACCGGAAGAAGTCGAGGTCTATCTCGGGGGCTCTCACCGAAGGTGGCGACGTTGCTACCGAATTCCCGGGGAGGATGGCCCACTCCGTGTGGGCACTCTCTAGCATAGTGCGTCGGATCACCACAAGTATAACACACGCCCCGTCGGTCCTACATCTACGTGGCGTCTCCCACGGTCGCACATCGCGGAGGGGCCGTCGCCTCTTGCCCGACCATGCCTGCTTCTTGAGGACCCGACGCATAAGATGAACTGCGTCCCCGCCGAGGGAAAGTCTCTCTACTCCGGCGAGGTCCACGGCTGCGAAGGTGCACTATCTTTGGGGTACGCCCTCGGCGGTGGAACCTCTACCCCGACCTTCGCGGCCTCTTGGGGTGGCGCCCCGCTTCCGAAGTAGCTTCCCGTTGGCGCTTGCGATCCTCTACCACGTGCGTAGGCTTGGATGCGAGCTATATCTATACCGGGTGCATTGCCACCGGCATACAAATCTCCTGCCGACTCCGATTCCGGTCTATTACATACCCGGTGAACTCTATCCTCCATGTCCTGCACAATAGTAGGGGCATACACGGCTAAGGAGTCGAACTCCACACTATACTCCCTCACCGTCATACCACACGCGCAAATTAAGGAATTTATCAACCTTTGCTCGTCTCGGCTCGGGTGGCATATAATGACGCAAAAAGGCGTCGAAAATTCCTGCCACGTCGGCGGAAGGGCGTCACTACCTCTCGACAATCTCCATGGCGGGTACCGGTTAATCGCTGTGCTCGTAACACGTAGGCGGCTAGCTCAACGGACTCCGTAGCCGACGCCTTCATTATATTCAAAGTACGCGCATACGGTACTATAAACTCCACCGAGGATCGACGACAGGGTCGTGCCCTTAAACTACCGGGGGACTCGATGTGTAAGAAAATCCCGTGCCACCGCACTAGCGACCTGTCGGGATACTCGTAATTCCTACTACGTTGTCCGGCCGAGTAGCAAGCATACGAGTCAACAAACGTATGGCATCTTTCATTTCGATCTCCGACGGCGGGCATCGGCGAGAGGAGAGAATCTTGGTCTTTGGGGCCAGGCGGATCGGTGCCTCTCTCCTCTCCGGCGATGGGGAGGTGGGGAGGACTCGGGCGGATGCGTATTCGACATAGGTCCGAGCTACTGGTAGACACGGGGGCTTGGCTGCTGCGTCGTCCCCAGCGCTTTGCCCGAGTGCCGTCGCTTTACCTTTCTTAGGCGGCATTGCGAAAACACACAAGATCATTAAATTAGGGACTTTATGTACAACACCGCTCTATACGCACGATCTACACCATGAAAGAAAGAATGACACCCTATTAATGTCTCGTAGCTTCTGTTTATAGATGTGGTGCACAACACACCGATAAACAAGACTCTACTAGACACAGTCTGCGAACATGCCGAGGACTGACCCGCTCTGATACCACTTTGTCACACCCCAACCTTCGTCAGGGTGTGGCGGGCACCCGACTCTCATCAGAGTCAAGCGAACCCTTAAACGTCAACTCCAATTTTTTTTTTTTAAAACAAGAATTGAAACTTTTAAATGAAATATCAAAATCGACACGTAGCTCGAGGCATCTCAAAACATGATATATATATATACGACATAAAACAAGGCGAGCCAAAAGGCCTCCGCCATTTACGTACAACAAAATAATGGCCGACATGGCCAAACGAACCATGACTCCCACACCGTTCATGAGACTTCTAAAGAGTAAGACCTGTACAATATATAAAATTATACCAAAACGAGACAGACCTCGAAGCAAATGGAGTTTTCGACTCCCGAGTGGTGACTTCCTCTAAGTAGGTCCCGGATTCCCCGCGCGTCCCTGGACTGCGGGCATGAAACGCGACCCCCCGAAGAAAGGGTCGATGCGGAATATGTCTTGAATATGTAAAGCATTGAAGCAAGAAATAGGAGAGTTCAACGATAAACAAGTTTAGATTACATCGAAAAAGTACAACGGAAAGCAAGTTTAGGTTACACGACATGAACTAAATGTTTAAATAAAATAGTCCCTTCGGACGGCCGCTTCCGGCCTAACAATAATAATGGTGGCCCCTTCGGGCATTGCCGCTTCCGGCATAATGATAATGGTGATGATAATAATAATAATAATAATAATAATAATAATAATAATAGTAATAATAATAATAGTAATAATAACAATATTAATCCCCTTCGGGTGCGCCGGTCCAGCATACGTCTATCCTGGCCCCATCGGACATGCTGGCCCGACGTAAAATAATGGCCCCTTCGGGCATGCCGGTCGACATACGTCTATCCGGCCCCATCGGACATGCGGCCCCGGCATCCTAGCCCCCCGGGCATGTCACTCGTGGCATACGGCTACCCCGGCCCCGTCGGGCATGCCACTCGCGACATAATACTACCCTAGCCCCGCCGGGCATATTAATAATAGTAATAATAAGAATAAAATATCGCACCCCTTCGGAGTGGTTTCTAAAAAGTTTTATAAAATATCACACTCCGCTTCGGAATGGTTTGTACGCACCCCCGAAAAAAAAAAAAAATAATATATCGGAGTGGTTTTAGAAAAGCCTTAAAAAATAATATATCACGCCCCCGCCGGAGTGGTTTATGGAAGTTTCAAGGCGATTCGATTACATTCGGCAAGTTACGGACGTTTAAGCATTTTCCAACAAGATAAGAGGTTACTAGTTCAATTGCCTTTGAATGAATAGTGCTCCATTTCAGGATTGGATTTCGATGAACAGAATAACCCCCGAGACTCAAATTCGAGCCTAGTATACCTAGGACATGCCAAAAGAAGGGAAGGAATAGCTTTACATACCTTACGGGTGCCTTATGCTCGCTTGAGCTCAATTCCCGTTTCGTCCAGAATCTGCAAATGGTCACCTTTACCAGTTACTATTCATGAGAGTTAGCATTTAAACAACAAGTCCACACTTGACTACCGAAATTTCGGCAGCACCTCCCCTAAATATCTAACATCCCCGAGGTTTAAACTCGGCTTAAAAGGCAACAACCAATCCAACAACAACATCAACAACACCAAAGAACACTACAAAACACATATTAACATAAATAGTCTTTCTTTCAACATAACACATCAACTTCCGTTCTAACTTCTCACTTTTCATCCAATATCGATATTTTCATGTTTATCTACTAATTCAAGACCATTCAAACACATTTCAACACATTTCGCATTATTCCTCAAAATGCACAAGTTTTCCATCAAACTATAATTCGTCCAAAACTTCCAACTTTCAACATAAATCATTTCCTTCCATTTCCATCACAAAGTTCCAACAACACAACTAACATACTAAGTAAAATTAAGGTTGCCAAGGGAACCACACGGCCACACACACACAATACACTCTCACGGCCACACACCTCAACACCCCACATTTCCATGATTTTTATTCAATTATAATCATCACAATACCTAAGGAATCTTCCATAACATGAAAAGAAAACATAAAATCCTTGCCTTCCTCAAGGCCATGACTCACGGCCAACACTACCCCATGCACACACAAGGCCATGCAACCTCACAACACAATTTCCATAATTCTCGTACAATTCTAATCATTATAACATAAACACTTATTCCATAACATAAGACATGGAAACCTTACCTTTTCTTGAAATCTCAACCTTCCGCAAACGGCGTTCTTTCGCTTAACCAATTATACTACGTCGTAGCGCCTTGAACTTGTCGTAAATTCAAAGAAAGCAAGATTTTTGAGTCAAGAATTGAGGCTCCAAATTTTTTCTTCTTTTCTTTCTTTCTTTTTCTCCCTTAGCCGATTGCTCTCTTTTTTTCTTTCTTGTTCTTACTTTGATTTTCTTGAAGTTTCTTGATCACTCCATCTTATAAATATTAATCACATGGGAAAATTAATTTAACCCATGGGCCTTGGCCATAAGGTGGCCGGCCACTCCATTAATTTTGGGCCCAAATTTTCTCTTTTCATAAATTGGGCCCAATAAGCTAGAATCCTTATTTCAAAATTTTCCGAAACAAATTTCCAAAATTCCAATTTTGCCCTTAGGTCTTATCCGGTGTTTTCGCGTTCAAGCTTCCATAACCGGTTCACACATGCGAAGAAAATCCAAATATGGCCTTATTCCCTACAAGCAAAAATTATTTCAACTTTCCAATGTGCCAAAAATGCCGGATGTAACAAACTTTTTAGGCTTTTTAGTGACTAATCAAAGAAACGCCTCTATCACTTTCTAGGCTCAACCGAACTTCATTTCTCTTTGTGAACACACAGGGCAAGTTCTAGACGTCAATACCAAACATGGATGCAAACGAAAATCCTTACACACACATGGCACACAATCAACGCAAGAGGGATCCGGTTGTCCCTCGAATCAAACAGCAATAAAAAAAACAACAATGCCAAGTGGATCATGCGAGTCACAAAACCAATTTCGAGTGCTTTCAAGAAAGGTGATACAATTTCAAGGCATGCTTTCACACAAAAAAAAAAATATATTTCAAGATCGCTCATTTGCCAATACTTCACCTATCCCGTGCACCTAGCATTTGAATACACCTATCCTAAGGACTAATTTTCCCTCAAGCAGGTTGTCATCCACCCGTCATCAGGAAAAGCCCTTTCTATGACTATAAAAGAAAAATCTACCTACGCCCGGTTCAAGGTCCCCTCGGGAAAGAACCGAGGCCATAAGAAAACCAAAGGGGGTGGATGATGAATGCCTACTAAAAGAAGTTATCAAAGAAAATAAGGAACATAAAATCTTTTTGAATTTTTTTTTTCTCGACACTAAGCCGCAAAATTCCTAAAAAAAAATCCTAAGGCATACTAATCATCATCCGCAACCTCAAAACATGTTGTTACAAACCAGGGACGTATTTTCCCACCCCACACTTAAAATCATGCAATGCCCTCAATGCATTTATAGTTGAAAACAACCCAAGCATAAGTAAGGTAAGAAATACTCCCTGGGGCCCGCTAGGGCCTAGTCGTCCCTCGTCGCGTGAGTCCTCCCTCATCGCCCTCGCCATCATCGGGCTCGGCGTCTCTTCTTCTTCTTCGTTGTCGTCGCCTTGAAGAAGCCGACTCTCCTCCTCCCTTCTTCAAATGCAGCCATGACTCGATCGACCGAGTTTTCGTCCTCATCCGCAGGCAGCTGAGATATCTCACCCACAAGTGCCCGAGAATGTGGGGTGTGGGGGTTCTGAATAAACACCCTGGTGAGATCAACATCGAAGTGTTCACTTGCAATCATCATCCCCGAGTACAGTTGGGCTAGCACCGTGGATTGGGCGGATCTCTCCTCAGCCGGAGTCAAATGGTGTCCGGATGCACTCGCTGGGGCCATGACATTGGAGATGTCGAGTGAGTCCGTGGGTGCCTGGCACTCTATCGAAGCATAGGCCAACTCATCGTCGAGCCTCATTAAGTAGGTCGTGAGAGTGTTGCCATAACTCAGCCTCTTTGACATGCCCGCTCGCACTCGTCGAATCTCCTACATCATCCAATACCCAATGTTCACGGGCTGCCCGGTCATCAAAAAGTACACTATGCACACTCTCTCCCTTGGGACCTCGGAGAAGTGGTCGAGTGGCATGATTCTGGCTTTCAACAGGCGCAACCAAACTCGGGCTTCCCTACAAAAGTTGCTCATGCTCATGCTCCGATGTTTCCTAAGAGGCCCAGAGTATCGTGCCCATTGAGCTCTGGAGTTGGCCCCACAAAGTGTTTCCCGGATAGCTTTATAGTCGAGCCTTCTAATAAATTCGAACAATGGGTCAATGGGCACATCCGGAACTCCAAGTGTTCCGCACAAAGTCGAAGCTGTCAATGGCACCCAATTTCTCCGAACAAAGACGGAATCGCGGGTCCCCGACTTGGCATCTTTGGCGTACGGCTCCATGACCAAATCAATTATTC
>NW_026720217.1:0-13342 GCF_029784015.1 Lycium ferocissimum
CCTAGCATGTTTTTATGTATGTCGGCATATATGATTTGTGAGCGTACGGTCTCGGTTAATAGTCGAAATTTCGGGTTGAGTTGATAAAACTTAGGCGGTTAAAATGTGTCCGGTGTCCCGCTATGTCGGCACTAGGACCGCGGTGTCGATATCGCTATAGCGGTAACCCCCGGCCACTATAGCGGCTTGTGTATTTGGGCGGATAACGAGTAAACGGTCATGTGACCGCGGAAGCGGGACCACTAAAATGCTAGAGTGAGCTCGGAAGCGAGTGACGGGCAGTTGAGTTCATTAAATGTGTGTTAAAAGCCCTAAGTGTTTTGTTACACCTCGTACTTTCAGAGCATGAGCACGAAACATATTTCACCATATTAATGGAGTATCGGAGACGTCCCGTGAAGTTTTGAAAGGTACAAGCCATGGGAAGTACGTAACAATGAAGTAAAGGATGAATTATGATCTCGTAAGTCGTAACCGGGAAGGACAACCTTAGAACCAAAGGACATAACCCTTATAAAGTATAATTAATGATAAATATAAAGTTTCGGAAGATTACGAGATCAAGAAAATCAAAGAAAATAAGTTTGTCAAAAATTTGAAACAATTTAGCAGAATTTTGGACAGAAATTTTGGGTCAACTTCAGAGAGGTATATCTCCTGGTATATCAGGAGTTTTGAGGTGTTTCAAGAGCCTAAAATGAAATTTGTCAAGTTTAGTTTCCAACGCAGGAAACCGTTCATCAATACGATATCGGGGTAGGGAGTTATGGACGTTTTAAAACGGATTGCCAAAAGCTTGCGAACCTACACGGAAATTCTAGAAACTATTTAAAAAGCCCACCAATTTCGCCCATCAACCCAAACCGAATTGGATTACTATATATACTCCCTTAAGTCACCTAAATCACCTCATTTTTCACCATTTATCATCTCCACACTTCTCTAGAAGCTCCCACAACATTCATCCAATATTCTCACACCAAGATATAGTAAATTTAGGAGTTCCTACACCAAATTAAGCTCGAGTTTGTAAGATTAACAACGAATCTCGACGAATCAAAGAAGGGCCACGACTTTGGGAATCTTATTTCCACCCAAACCGAACCTTCTAGACCCTATGAGCTCTATCCAACACTGCAACCCATTTCAAATTAAAAAAAGAGAAGATCAAGCCATAAAATCCTTAACTAGCTCATGGAAGGAGCTTGTTCGTACTTCTTATTGAAGTTGTGGTGGATAAGCTTTAGGGTGAATTGTGTAAGGTGAAGTTCTTCAAGTTATAAGGTATGTTTTTCATCTTGAGTTTGATATTAAGTCATTTCTTTGATGATTTTAATGGTTTAAAGTAAGGGAAAACATGGCATAAAGTCGTAGATAGATATGTTGATGTTGTTGGCATGTGGATTGATTTTCGAAGGAAGTTTCGGACTAATTTGTATACGTTTGTCATGTAGTATCTTGATTACGTTATGGTTGATGTTGTTAATGATGTTTGGGAGTTGTTTTTGAATTTGGATGAAGTAGATAATACAGGGGAGATGCTGTCGGAATTTCGGCAGGTTCTAAGAGGATTTAATTTGAAGGCTTAAGACAAGCATATGACGATAAGCCCAACAATAGTGTGAATTCTCTTGGATGTAGATTTACCAGCTTGGTAGAATAAGCGTTAAGTAGTAAGGAGACCAGAAAGGTATGTTAAGGCTAGTCCCTTTCTTTCTAAAGGGATGATTCTTTTCTTATGAATCCACATATGCTTTCCATAACATCCTTATTCCCAAAAAGCTAGAAGTTCATGATTCTCAAAGTTCTTACGATGCCAAAGATAGATGTGTTCTATGATGATAATGATGATGGTGATGATCCCATTCTAGAGATTCCAATATGGATTTGATGCTATTATGAGATTATTGAGCTTATTTCATGATTTTCTTAATTTTATTCATTATTGTTAATCTCACCATATAATAGTTGTTCCTTCTAGGTGAGATATAGCAACGACGATAATTCCATTTCTAATGCTATCCAAGTTCATCGTTCTTGATACTCTCATGACACTATTGATCTCATCCTACGATAGTTAATCCTCTAAGGAAAGATATAGTGATAATGATAATGATGTTGATAATGTGATTTTATTTATGTACTCTTATATATGTATATATATATATAGTCATGTGTGACACTGATCCTATGTGGCCGGGTACGAGATATATTGCGTGTGCACCACTGCAGTTGGGTACAGATGTTACCGAGTCCTATTATCGCCGGGTACTGATATTATCGTGTCCTATTATGGCCGGGTACCAATATTACCGAGTCCTATTATGGCCGGGTACCGATATTACCGAGTCCTGTTATGGCCGGGTACCGATATTATCGAGTACTATTATGGCAGGTGTTAGAGAAAATTGGGCAGCATTTTCTTTGTTTATACGACTTCCTCCATATTCCATATCAACTCCCAAACATTCATAACAACATTCACAATATCATAAACAACAATCATCATTCATTTGCATTATCCATATTTCACAATTTCACTTCAAATTCTCCATAATCATGATCATAGTTCACTATCGCGTTCTTTCACATATCATACTCATTCCATGTTCTAAATGTCATTCATAACATATTTATAATCACAACATATCAATATCCACAATTCAATCCAAGCTTCTATTCAAAAATGACACTATTCTTGCATTCATGACCTATTTCCTATGTCCTTCTATAATCCAAGTGTTTCAACTTTTCAATACCTCAAACATCATGGAAAGATCATAAAACTTACCTTAGATAGTGTAGGAACAAGCCTTGAGTGGCATTACTCTTCTTACACCAAAACCCTAGTTCACTTCTCTTGGAATTTCTTGGCTTGGATGACTTTAATGTGTTTCACACTCTTGATTTTTGTTGGTTTGATGAAGTTGATCATCAATTTCCTTTGTTTTATTGTAGATGAAGTATGTGGAACCTTCTAGAGGTCTTGAGAGAGATGAAGAAGTGTGGGAAATGAAATTAGTGAAGTGGGAACATGTATTTATGTTTGCAACTTAATCAGTCCATCGGGACATCCACGGACACTTATACGGTCCGTGGAACATTGCACGGCCCGTATAAGTGGTCGTAGTTCACCACTAAGCAGTCATCATCTCTGCTGGGTGTTATACGGACCCTTACAAGGACCGTATAATGTTATACGGACCGTATAAGTTGGTCGTATAACTCCTTCTCCCTGAAATGATCTCCTTCGTTCATTTGATCTCCAATCCTTATGGAACCTTCTTGACACTTGTTTAGCACTTCATTAGTAATCTAAGGGACGTTATGACTCTTCTCCAAAACATCACTAAGTCATCATTAAGTCGATACTCGTAAATCTTGCCCGACACACAACATATACTTTACTTTCCTTAACAATTTTCGTCTCCTACTTCAAATGTTTTTGAAATCTCATTTAGAATCATCAAATGTTATTTCTTAATTATCCAAACATCGTATACATCGCGCCCTTCGTTAGTCTAGTCACTGTACGTTAACGGAAGTTTTTTCGAGGTGTAACATTCTTCCCCCCTTTTGGAACATTCGTCCTCGAATGTTAGGTCATCGGGGATTCTATAAAAATTTTGCCAAAGTCTCCCCTGTAATATGGCACTACCATCCTGTCACAACATCCCATAATAACATTGCCTCACAGGGCCATAACACAATAGCAATATAAGTTGGCCACACACAACCCATATGCATAAAAGAAAACATACATACCTCATAATCTCGATGTCTCATCATGGATCTGTTCTGGGGGCTGAAACAAGTGCGGGTATGTGGATTTCATCTTCTCTTCCGCCTCCCAAGTCATCTCTTCTCAGTTGTTATTTCGCTACAAGACTTTAACTGAAGCTACTTCCTTATTCCGAAGTCTCCGTACTTGCCAGTCTAATATGGCAATGGGCACTTCTTCATAGACTAGCTTTTCTGTGACCTGAACATCATCTATTGGCACAATCATTGTAGGATCTCCAACACATTTGCGGAGCATTGAGACATGGAAAACTGGATGGACTAATTCAAGTTCTGGAGGTAAGTCCAATTCATAAGCTACTTGACCCACCTTACGGATAATCTTATAGGGTCCAATATATCGAGGATTTAACTTTCCTCTCTTGCCAAATCTCATCACACCTTTCATCGGCGATACCTTCAAAAATACCCAGTCGTCAACTTGAAATTCTAAGTCTTGCCGGCGGTTGTTCGCATAAGACTTTTGGCGACTTTGGGCTGTCAACAATCGGTCTCGGATCACCTTGACATTTTCCACTGCTTGTTGGATCAACTCAGGGCCTATTAGCTGTACTTCTCCTATTTCAAACCATCCAATTGGAGACCTGCACTTTCTTCCATATAAAGCTTCATACGGAGCCATTTGGATACTGGAATGGTAGCTATTGTTATATGCAAACTCAATAAGGGGTAAGTGGTCATCCCAACTACTACCGAAATCTAGAACACATGCTCATAACATATCCTCCAAGGTCTGAATGGTACGTTCGGCTTGCCCATCAGTCTGCGGATGAAATGCCGTGCTGAGCTTTACTTGATTACCTAGACCTTCTTAAAAGGACTTCCAGAACTTAGCTGTAAACTGCGCGTCCTCTGTCTGTAATAATAGATATCGGAACACCATGGAGTCGCACAATCTCCTTAAGATACAACCTTGCATAATCTTCTACTGAGTATGTGGTTCTGACTGGAAAAAAATGAGCTGCTTTCGTGAGTCTGTCCACAATCACCCATATGGAATCATACTTGCCTCGGGAACGGGGTAATCCTACAATAAAATCCATATTGATCACTTCTAATTTCCAAGTAGGAATTTCCATTGCTTGCAATGATCCTCCTGGCTTTTGATGTTCGATCTTCACTTGCTGGCAATTTGGGCATTGGGCTACAAATTTTGCTATATCTCTCTTCATGCCATCCCACCAATATATCAACTTGAGATCATGATACATCTTTGTTGCTCCTGGATGAATACAATACCGGGAATAATGGGCTTCTTCCAGAATCCGACGACGCAATTCTGCAATATTCGGGACACATAGCCTGCCTCGGTATCTAAGAACTCCCTCTAAGAAGTTTCAAATGGAGACTTCTCTTTTTCGTGAAATGTGTCTCTATAATGGCTCAACTAAGGATCTTCATATTGTCGCTCTTTTACTTCCATATTCAGGGACGAAACTATGGGGTTATTAACACTAACTCCTGCATCACCTGAATCAATTAGACGTATTCCAAGATTTGCTAGTTGGTGGAGCTCATGAATCAATTCTTTCTTCAACGAAGGAACTTCACATAGGCAGCCCATTGATCGGCGGCTAAGCGCATCAGCTACTACATTTGCCTTTCCGGGGTGGTATAAAATATTCACAACGTAATCTTTCAATAATTCTAACCACCGCCTCTGCCGGAGATTCAACTCCTTCTGTTTAAAAATGTATTGAAGACTCTTATGAGCTGTATAGATATCAACATGCACACCGTACAAGTAATGTCTCCACATCTTTAATGCATGAATAACTGCAGCCAATTCGAGATCATGAGTTGGGTAGTTCTTTTCATGTTTCCGTAGCTGTCGCGAAGCATAAGCAATAACTCTACCGTGCAGCATCAATACACATCCTACCCCAACACCGGAAGCATCATAGTATACAACATAACCATCTGGCCCTTCTGGAAGTGTTAAGACTGGAGCTGAGGTTAACTTATCCTTCAACTCTTGGAAGCTACGCTCACAAGCATCACTCCACTGAAATTTAGCTGACTTCTGGGTTAGCTTCATCAATGGGGCTGAAATAGATAAAAATCCCTCTACGAACCTTCTATAATACCCTACCAATCCCAGGAAACTACGGACTTCTGTAGGCGTCGTAGGCCTTGGCCAAGTCTTCACAGCCTCGATTTTCTGAGTGTTAACTCTAATGCCATCATCTGAAATAACATGACCTAAGAATGTCACAGAATTCAGCCAAAACTCGCACTTTGAAAATTTTGCATACAATTCTCGAGTTCGAAGAATTTCAAGAACAATACGTAGATGGTCTGCATGTTCTGATTCTGTGCGAGAGTACACCAGAATATCATCGATGAATACTATAACAAATAGATCCAAGAGAGGCCTGAATACATTATTCATCAAATTCATGAACACTGCCGGGGCATTAGTTAACCCAAATGACATCACCCGAAATTGATAGTGGCCATATCTCGTTCTGAAAGCTGTCTTGGGAATATCTTCTTCTCTAACTCTCACTTGATGGTAACCCGACCTCAAGTCTATTTTGGAGAACCACTTGGCATCCTGTAATTGATCAAATAAATCATCAATCCTTGGAAGAGGATATTTGTTCTTTATTGTCACCTTATTCAACTGCCTATAATCGATGCACATTCATAAGGAACCATCCTTCTTTCTTACAAATAGGACAGGTGCTCCCCACGGTGATGAACTCGGTCTAATAAACCCTTTCTCGAGCAAATCTTTCAACTGTGCCTTTAACTCTTTCAATTCTGCCGGTGCCATTCCATAAGGAGGAATAGAAACATGCTTGGTATTCGGCAACACATCAATAGCAAAATCAATTTCTCTTTCCGGAGGAAGGCCTGGAAGTTCATTTGGAAATACATCCAGAAATTCATTCACTACCGGAACAGATTGGAAAGTTGGCGACTTTGCTTCGGTATCATAAACTCGGACTAAGTGATAAATATAGCCTTTAGCTATCATCTTTCTTGCCTTAAGGTAGGAAATAAACCTACCTCTTGGAGATGCTGTATTACCCTTCCCTTCAAGCACGGGCTCCCCCGGAAATTGAAATCGAACTGCTTTTATTCAGCAATCAACATTAGCATAACATGAGGCCAACCAATCCATGCCCATAATCACATCGAAATCTAACATTTCCAGCTCAACTAAATCAGCTTTAGTTTGGCGGTCACATGTCACAATTATACAATCTTTGTACACTTGTCTAGCTATCACGGGATCACCAACCGGAGTAGACACCTTAAAGGGTTTAATTGGCTCGGGTTTCACCCCAATACGACCGGCAACATATGGAGTACTATAAGATAAGGTAGAACCTGGATCTATCAATGCATACACATCATGGGAAAGTATGGACAATGTACCTGTAACCACATCTGGGGAGGACTCGAGATCCTGTCGCCCGGCTAAAGCATACATGCGGGGCTGAGTAGCACCTGAAGTAGATGTTCCCCCTCGGCCTCTACCTCGGCCTGCTGGGATCTGGGGAGTCTGCCCTACCGGGCGCACTGAAGAAGAACCAACCGCTGATCCTGTGGGCTGAACCCCAACTCTACCACTCACCGACGGGCAATCTCGCATCATGTTCCCAACCTGACCACAAGCATAGCAAGCATCCAAATCCTGGCGACACTGTTCGGAATGTAATCTATCGCACTGGCTGCATCACGGTACTGGGGGTCTCCTCTGGCTATAATCTCCCCCAAACTGTGAACCTGAGGCCCTCGAACTCTGACCCTGTCCTGAACGGAAGGAGCGATCAAATCTCCTACCTGCAAATCGGGGAGGTGCACTAGTCACCGACTGGCCTGAGTGCCTAGAATGTGTCTGCCTTGATCCCCCACTATAATCACTGCTTGCCCCCATAGATCTGGCCCTCTTACTTTGCCCTCCATTAATATCACGATCACCCCTTTGCGGATATGTTGTCCTTCTAGCTTCTGGACATTTGCTTGAATGCGGGGAATATCCATCCCATCTTGCAACGAAGCCGTCAAACAATCTTTGAATAAATGTGGCCCTAAGCCACTCACAAATCTATGCGCCCGATCTCCCATGTCGGCCACCATAGTCGGAGCATACCTAGCCAAAGAATTAAACTGAAAGCTATACTCCCGGGCACTCATATTCCCTTGTTTCAAATTTAGAAATCTATCCGCTCTGCTCGATGGACCTCGCGTGGCAAATAATGCCGAATGAAAGCATTTACGAATTCTTGCCAAACGGGAGGAGGCGCATTCTCTTTCCTTGATGCTATCCAATTATTATACCACAAGACCGCCATATCCTGGAGTCTATATGATGCCAACTCCACCGATTTCATTTCGGAGGCATGGATGATCTTCAATGTCCTCAACATCTCATCAATAAAGCCTTACGGATCTTCATCCGGCTTTGACCCGAAGAGCTCCGGAGGATTCAAACTCATAAAGTCAAGGGCTCTGGTACTAGCTGACCGATCCTTTAATGCTCACATCTTTACCTTCAAGAGAATTCGTATCGATATTAGCTAAACAATTATAAGAACGTGCTTACTAAAGCTAGAGAAAATTGGGCAACATTTTCTTTGTTTATACAATTTCCTCCATATTCCATATCAACTCCCAAACATTCATAACAATAATCACAATATCATAAACAACAATCATCATTCATTTGCATTATCCACATTTCACAATTTCACTTCAAATTCTCCATAATCATGATCATAGTTCACTATCGCGTTCTTTCACATATCATACTCATTCCATGTTCTAAATGTCATTCATAACATATTTATAATCACAACATATCAATATCCACAATTCAATCCAAGCTTCTATTCAAAAATGACACTATTCTTGCATTCATGACCCATTTCCTATGTCCTTCTATAATCCAAGTGTTTCAACTTTTCAATACCTCAAACATCTTGGAAAGATCATAAAACTTACCTTAGATAGTGTAGGAACAAGCCTCGAGTGGCATTACTCTTCTTACACCAAAACCCTAGTTCACTTCTCTTGGAATTTCTTGGCTTGGATGACTTTAATGTGTTTCACACTCTTGATTTTTGTTGGTTTGATGAAGTTGATCATCAATTTCCTTTGTTTTCTTGTAGATGAAGTATGTGGAACCTTCTAGAGGTCTTGAGAGAGATGAAGAAGTGAAGGGCTCTGGTACTAGCTGACCGATCCTTTAATGCTCACGTCTTTACCTTCAAGAGAATTCGTATCGACATTAGCTAAACAATTATAAGAACGTGCTTACTAAAGCTAGAGAAAATTGGGCAGCATTTTATTTGTTTATACGACTTCCTCCATATTCCATATCAACTCCCAAACATTCATAACAACAATCACAATATCATAAACAACAATCATCATTCATTTGCATTATCCACATTTCACAATTTCACTTCAAATTCTCCATAATCATGATCATAGTTCACTATCGCGTTCTTTCACATATCATACTCATTCCATGTTCTAAATGTCATTCATAACATATTTATAATCACAACATATCAATATCCACAATTCAATCCAAGCTTCTATTCAAAAATGACACTATTCTTGCATTCATGACCCATTTCCTATGTCCTTCTATAATCCAAGTGTTTTAACTTTTCAATACCTCAAACATCATGGAAAGATCATAAAACTTACCTTAGATAGTGTAGGAACAAGCCTTGAGTGGCATTACTATTCTTACACCAAAACCCTAGTTCACTTCTCTTGGAATTTCTTGGCTTGGATGACTTTAATGTGTTTCACACTCTTGATTTTTGTTGGTTTGATGAAGTTGATCATAAATTTCCTTTGTTTTCTTGTAGATGAAGTATGAGGAACCTTCTAGAGGTCTTGAGAGAGATGAATAAGTGTGGGAAATGAAATTAGTGAAGTGGGAACATGTATTTATGTTTGCAACTTAATCAGTCCGTCGGGACTTCCACGGACACTTATACGGTCCGTGGAACATTGTACGGCCCGTATAAGTGGTCGTGGTTCACCACTAAGCAGTCATCATCTCTGTTGGGTGTTATACGGACCCTTATAAGGACCGTATAATGTTATACGGACCGTATAAGTCGGTCGTATAACTCCTTCTCCCTGAAATGATCTCCTTCGTTCATTTGATATCCAATCCTTATGGAACCTTCTTGACACTTGTTTAGCACTTCATTAGCAATCTAAGGGACGTTATGACTCTTCTTCAAAACATCACTAAGTCATCATTAAGTCGATACTCGTAAATCTTGCCCGACACACAACATATACTTTACTTTCCTTAACAACTTTCGTCTCCTACTTCAAATGTTTTTGAAATCTCATTTAGAATCATCAAATGTTATTTCTTACTTATCCAAACATCGTATACATCGCGCCCTTCGTTAGTCTAGTCACTGTACGTTAACGGAAGTTTTTTCGAGGTGTAACAGAGACCTCTGTTGGGAATTGCGAGACCAGGAGTGTGTTTATAGCATGTTTTTATGTATGTCGGCATATATGATTTGTGAGCAGATGGTCTCGGGTAATAGTCGAAATTTCGGGTTGAGTTGATAAAACTTAGGCAGTTTCTGGTGTCTGGTGTCCCGCTATGTCGGCACTAGGACCGCGGCAGCGATATCGCTATAGCGGTAACCCTGCCACTATAGCGGCTTGTGTATTTGGGCAGGACAGCAGAAACGGTCATGTGACCGCGGAAGCGGGACCACTAAAATGCTAGAGTGAGCTCGGAAGCGAGTGACGGGCAGTTGAGTTCATTAAATGTGTGTTAAAAGCCCTAAGTGTTTTGTTACACCTCGTACTTTCAGAGCATGAGCACGAAACATATTTCACCGTATTAATGGAGTATCGGAGACGTCCGTGAAGTTTTGAAAGGTACAAGCCATGGGAAGTACGTAACAATGAAGTAAAGGATGAATTATGATCTCGTAAGTCGTAACCGGGAAGGACAACCTTAGAACCAAAGGACATAACCCTTATCAAGTATAATTAATGATAAATATAAAGTTTCGGAAGATTACGAGATCAAGAAAATCAAAGAAAATAAGTTTGTCAAAAATTTGAAACAATTTAGCAGAATTTTGGACAGAAATTTTGGGTCAACTTCAGAGAGGTATATCTCCTGGTATATCAGGAGTTTTGAGGTGTTTCAAGAGCCTAAAATGAAATTTGTCAAGTTTAGTTTCCAACTCAGGAAACCGTTCATCAATACGATATCGGAGTAGGGAGTTATGGACGTTTTAAAACGGATTGCCAAAAGCTTGCGAACCTACACGGAAATTCTAGAAACTATTTAAAAAGCCCACCAATTTCGGCCCATCAACCCAAACCGAATTGGATTACTATATATACTCCCTTAAGTCACCTAAATCACCTCATTTTTCACCATTTATCATCTCCACACTTCTCTAGAAGCTCCCACAACATTCATCCAATATTCTCACACCAAGATATAGTAAATTTAGGAGTTCCTACACCAAATTAAGCTCGAGTTTGTAAGATTAACAACGAATCTCGATGAATCAAAGAAGGGTCAAGACTTTGGGAATCTTATTTCCACCCAAACCGAACCTTCTAGACCCTATGAGCTCTATCCAACACTGCAACCCATTTCAAATTAAAAAAAGAGAAGATCAAGCCATAAAATCCTTAACTAGCTCAT
Source organism: Lycium ferocissimum (assembly GCF_029784015.1). Classification (NCBI taxonomy): domain Eukaryota; kingdom Viridiplantae; phylum Streptophyta; class Magnoliopsida; order Solanales; family Solanaceae; genus Lycium; species Lycium ferocissimum. The sequence goes on from NW_026720217.1 coordinate 11,474, forward strand.
GGAAGGAGCTTGTTCGTACTTCTTATTGAAGTTGTGGTGGATAAGCTTTAGGGTGAATTGTGTAAGGTGAAGTTCTTCAAGTTATAAGGTATGTTTTTCATCTTGAGTTTGATATTAAGTCATTTCTTTGATGATTTTAATGGTTTAAAGTAAGGGAAAACATGGCATAAAGGTCGTAGATAGATATGTTGATGTTGTTGGCATGTGGATTGATTTTCGAAGGAAGTTTCGGACTAATTTGTATACGTTTGTCATGTAGTATCTTGATTACGTTATGGTTGATGTTGTTAATGATGTTTGGGAGTTGTTTTTGAATTTGGATGAAGTAGATAATACAGGGGAGATGCTGTCGGAATTTCGGCAGGTTCTAAGAGGATTTAATTTGAAGGCTTAAGACAAGCATATGACGATAAGCCCAACAATAGTGTGAATTCTCTTGGATGTAGATTTACCAGCTTGGGAGAATAAGCGTTAAGTAGTAAGGAGACCAGAAAGGTATGTTAAGGCTAGTCCCTTTCTTCTAAAGGGATGATTCTTTTCTTATGAATCCACATATGCTTTCCATAACATCCTTATTCCCAAAAAGCTAGAAGTTCATGATTCTCAAAGTTCTTATGATGCCAAAGATAGATGTGTTCTATGATGATAATGATGATGGTGATGATCCCATTCTAGAGATTCCAATATGGATTGGATGCTATTATGAGATTATTGAGCTTATTTCATGATTTTCTTAATTTTATTCATTATTGTTAATCTCACCATATAATAGTTGTTCCTTCTAGGTGAGATATAACGACGATAATTCCATTTCTAATGCTATCCAAGTTCATCGTTCTTGATACTCTCATGACACTATTGATCTCATCCTACGATAGTTAATCCTCTAAGGAAAGATATAGTGATAATGATAATGATGTTGATAATGTGCTTTTATTTATGTACTCTTATATATGTATATATATATAGTCATGTGTGACACTGATCCTATGTGGCCGGGTACGAGATATATTGCGTGTGCACCACTGCAGTTGGGTACAGATGTTACCGAGTCCTATTATCGCCGGGTACTGATATTATCGTGTCCTATTATGGCCGGGTACCGATATTACCGAGTCCTATTATGGCCGGGTACCGATATTACCGAGTCCTGTTATGGCCGGGTACCGATATTATCGAGTCCTATTATGGCAGGTGTTAGAGAAAATTGGGCAGCATTTTCTTTGTTTATACGACTTCCTCCATATTCCATATCAACTCCCAAACATTCATAACAACATTCACAATATCATAAACAACAATCATCATTCATTTGCATTATCCATATTTCACAATTTCACTTCAAATTCTCCATAATCATGATCATAGTTCACTATTGCGTTCTTTCATATATCATACTCATTCCATGTTCTAAATGTCATTCATAACATATTTATAATCACAACATATCAATATCCACAATTCAATCCAAGCTTCTATTCAAAAATGACACTATTCTTGCATTCATGACCTATTTCCTATGTCCTTCTATAATCCAAGTGTTTCAACTTTTCAATACCTCAAACATCATGGAAAGATCATAAAACTTACCTTAGATAGTGTAGGAACAAGCCTTGAGTGGCATTACTCTTCTTACACCAAAACCCTAGTTCACTTCTCTTGGAATTTCTTGGCTTGGATGACTTTAATGTGTTTCACACTCTTGATTTTTGTTGGTTTGATGAAGTTGATCATCAATTTCCTTTGTTTTATTGTAGATGAAGTATGTGGAACCTTCTAGAGGTCTTGAGAGAGATGAAGAAGTGTGGGAAATGAAATTAGTGAAGTGGGAACATGTATTTATGTTTGCAACTTAATCAGTCCATCGGG
>NW_026720218.1:0-15459 GCF_029784015.1 Lycium ferocissimum
ATCACCAACAACAATAACAACATCAAATAACAACATAAACAAGTGAGAATCTCTCCAAAAATCTAATCAAAAATAGCCCACAAGGCAACCATATCAACCCACTAGTTTATGCCTTCAAAACACCACTTCCTTCACCTTAAACTAGGGAACTCTTCCCTAAGAACCTTAAGCAACATGAGTAGGGAATAAAACATATGTTAAACTCCAAAAAACTCAACTAGGATCTTAGCTCCAAGCTTCAAAAATCAGTAGCATACTTAGACATCAATACCATAATGTTCTTCCAACTAATTCCAAACTTTTTAAGGTGAAAACTTGGTTCAATTTGAGGAAAAATACCTTAAAGGCTTTGGAGAGCTCTTAGGGAGTATATGGGTCTGTTTGGATGAAGAAATGAGGACCTGGTCGTGTTTTAACTTAATATATCAAAAAGGAAAGGTGGCAACCGCCTCAAAAGAATGGTGGCGTCGACATGTTTGACGACAGCGTCGACATGGTCGACGCCATGGTCCTGCCACTGTCAACATGCCATAGCCCCTGATTCTTAGGTGGCTGGGTGCCAACTTGTCCCTGAGCACCATCAGCGCTATTGACGATGGCGTCAACATGTTGACGGGTTATCAACTTGCCTCGTCAAGTTGTATGATGCGCCTTTCCTAATTCGTTTAACCTCTAATCCTTCCAATACTTGTAATACTTAAACTTGACTATTCATACACAAGATTTAAGCATGTCTAATATCCCATAATCTTAAAGACGAATCTTAAAACTCGAGGCCGAGGTGATTAACACACTATAGACTAATGACGTATCAAAATGGGAGATGTAACACTAACGTCCATTTTGCCCGGGGACGGTATCTCGCGATGTGAGTAACGGTTTACAAGATGACATATCTGCTTACTAGGATCTCCAGTACGAGTTGATTGATGAGCCCTAGTTCTTTCGAGGCCTTATATTACTTTACAGTCTTTCAGTATTTATAGACAGTTAGTGTTTCAGTACTTCATTAGAGGCTTCATAGACTAGAGTAATAGTTAGACAGAGTCACAAGCTTTTCATGTTAAGCTATGTTGGCTATAGTTATGCTTCAGACTTTTATTAGCGTTTCCGTACTTTGATTATGTATCATTGATACTTTCAGTATATCAGCATGTGTTAGTTTATTTTTCACATTCTTTATGTTATGATACCACATGTTGATTCAGTCAGCCAGTTGGTTCGCTCGGTCGTATGTAGTCAGGCATTGGGTACCGTGTTATGTCCAGGCCCAGGTTCGGGGCGAGACAAAGCTTGGTATCCGAGTACTAGGTTCAAGTGTCCTAGGGAGTCTATGAAGTCGTGTCCAGTGGAGTTTCCGTTATATGTGTGTGCCGGCCACGCATATAAATGGTTAACTACCAAGACATTCAGAATTGTCTCATTTTTTTCTACTCCAGATTAGGCCATGAAGCTTAGAGCAATAATTTTCCTACTAAATTATGTATACTTCGAATGCGCAAGCGACGAGCAGGGAATCCAAGGTTCAACTGAGGATGATTACCCATTTGGGTATAATTATGAAGTTGATATGCTCAAATTACACCTAAATTATGGCGTAAGGCAGTCGATGTCAAATATAGTAACCCAACTAAGTTGGGGTCAAATCCCACATGGAATAAAGTGTGAAACAAATAATAATCATATATTTTACTAATCTCTAAAGACTTTAGTTCTATTCCGACTAGTATAGAAAAAGGGTTTTGGTTTGTATTCGCTATTTTGAAGTATTTTGAATTTGTTTGGATTAAAAGAACCAAAGATGTGTCCCCGCTGTGATTAGATGTTATGCTATGGGTATCAATATAATATATTTCTAATGGGTCGTGGTTTTGTATGCACTTAATCTCTAATGCACTTCCTAATATTTTCCAATAGTTAGAAAGTATTTCTTTTCATGATTTTCCAAATATAGAAAAGTTGCAAGTAAAACCGATTAAATATGCCAAGTAGAACTCTTCTTATCCCTAAGTGAGTTCGTTAAACGAGGGTTAGCGCCCTGAAATCCTTGTTATATTATTTCAACTCAAACCCTAGTTCATCTTTCCAAACAAAACTAGGGTTTGTGCATAAGTAAGTGTTTGCAACCACTAACTAGCAATTAATATGAGAAATAATAAAATACATCAGAACCCATTATATATCTATGTAATGTTAGACACCCATTACATAACACCCATCATTTGGATCCACAATTTTGATTTGAGAAACTAATCACACATATTATTTACAAAAGTAGAAAGCAATAATGGAGACATAAAGCTTCCAAAGTATAATAAAGATGGTGGAAATAGAATCTTTTTGTCTTCACTAAGCTCCAAAAGTGGCGTTTTCAGTGCTCACCCACCAATGGAACTAATATAAAATGTTGGAGAAAATCCAGATTGTGAACAAAAAACCTAAAATGTTCTTTAAATAGGCTCCAAAAATGCACAGCAACAATTGACAAAACTGCCCCTGGTGGCAAGATCGATGGACCGTGGATCAGTTCAACGATCCATCGATGCCTCCGTCCTTTGTTTCTTCAGTTATATGGTCAATTCGACGGTGCCGTCGACCAGTTCGACACTCCGGCTAGTCTTCAGTCTTTCTCTCTTCTTGTTGACAAATCTGTTCGACGATACAAACGATGAAACGACGATCAGTTCGATGCTTCGTCGATGCCTCCGTCCTTTGTCCTCTTTAGCTAAGGCCATCACTGGAAAGTTGAATTTATCGACGCTTCAAAGGACGGTCCGTCGATCAATCGATGGACCGTCGAATCTTTATTTCTGGGCATTTTTTCCTTTTTCCTTTGTTTTTGCTTTTGGGCCACGTATTCCTAAAACACAACAAAAACACATTAAAATGACCCAGACTTACTTGAAGCAACCAAAATTCATAGTAAAAAGGGTCGAATGTGCCACAAATCCGCCGCACATCAACACCCCCATCTTAGAATCGTTACTTGTCCTCAAGCAAGTCAAACAAAACAACTACAAAATAAAAACTACAACTATACTAAAATAAAGTAAAAGTATCTACAATGGTGTTTGTTCATCACTACCGGCATGTGCATTTTCAAGTCAACTCCCTCTTTCCTCATTTCAAAACAAAGTTCTTTCATTATAACTTATTAGAATTGACTATGATGCTCCAATCAATGACATCACATTATCAGAAGCATCTATGCACGTGAGTATTCACTATTATGCCCTCACTTAGACCAAAGAATGTCCCACACAGAATTTTAAAATAAGAACAGGGACAAGGATAAATGAGAATATAAAGCACTCACGCTCACAAAGAAGTTCATGATTTACAAGTGCAGATACTAGATGCTTGCCCTTAATTTCAATACCTAACACTTTCGGATGGTTCAGTTGTGATCACTATATGACTTGTTCTGGGGTTGTAATATAGGCTCGGGGACGGGTGGGATACTTATTTGGGAATTAGTGACTCATCCTCCTCGACACTACACATTCTCACTTTTTGCATGCCCATTCTATTCTTTTTTTTTTTATTTCTTCAACTCATGACTATAATGTGATTTTATTCTTACTAGAATTTACAATCTTTTCATGAGACAATTTTTAGATTTTTTTTTAATATGTATATATATCACTTTTCTAAAATTTAATCCGCTACCACATTTAATTCTCGACTATGTAACTCTCACACCCCCAACTTTACGCTCTTAGCCTCTACTTCAAACATATACCACCCCTAACTTAGGCGATTTGCCTCTTTTCTCTCGTAGTGGCAAGGAGGGAACGGGTGCAAAGATGGAATTAATTCATGAAGAGGGGAAAAGGTTTGTTACGGCTAATCAAGAAAAGCAAGTCAAAGGCTCAAAAAAGAGGAACTAAGATATTCATATAGAACAGGGTTTGGGCTTTTTAAGGCTAAAGTGACTATTTACAAGGAAAGCCTATGATCACTTCACAACCAACTATCCTAAGAAATATAGCACAACTTACCAGGCAAGTTCTAGATCCACATATGCCAACAATGAACACAAAAAAGTTCTCACACGCACAATGGCATAAGGATTTGAACACTCAACCCATACACACTCTAATATCTGTGATGTCACAAAAAGAACCATACATGTCAATTCATTACAACTTATGATAAATAAAATTTTGGAGGGGTCAATTTCAAATCATTTTATTTCCAAGTTCAAAAATACCCTTTTCATTCCAATTTGTTCTCAAAAGCCATGCCATTAGTTCAAAATGCAGCAACCACTAAAGTCACAATTACTATAAGTAAGATTTAACACATATATATACTACAAAATACATCAGGTTAAATCACCCCCAGCAAAAAGAGCATACATTGTCCCTAATGCATCAAAATCATTCCATCACCTAATGGTGGAGGGGCCGACCTAAGATGCTCTAATCCCGCTGCTGCTGCTGAAGTGTCTCCTCGGCATCAGTGCGAATGGAGACCCTCTCTACTGTTGGCTTAGTGGACCCAGCAGTAATCGGCCCGACTTGTGCTGGGATAGCACTGATGCTGGAAAATGCTCCTGTGAACCTCGTGTCTAGGCGTGACTGACTAGATTCTTTGTAGTCATTGGTACCACCTACTCATTTGCAGAGTTGGAGGGTTCATCTGTAAGAGCAAGGGTTGATTTTCCCCGACCTCAGCCTTTTTTAGGACCACCACCCCGCCTGACATGATTCTTTGGAGGTATATCGTCGATCAGTTCGACGAAGCGTCAAACCTGTCATTGAATAAACTTAAGCAGGAATGTGCCCAGTTGTTGTCATCCTATTCTACGTAGAGAAGGACTCTTCGTCGAATAGTTCGACGGTAGGCTTGACGCCTGTCGAACAGATCGACGCCGCGTCGATTAACAGTGTAGAAAGGTTGCAATTTCTAGTGATGAATCTTCCATGTGGTCCATTTCGACGGTGAATTCTACGGCTCGTCGAACAGATTGACGGTCCGTCGAATACGCATCGTTCATTTGCTTCCTTTGCAATTTCTTTATTCTACACTTAGGTTCCTAGACAACAACAAACATCAAAACAACACAAGAACAAAACCAATGAAACAAAAAACATAGCGCGAAAAAGAACATGGGTTGCCTCCCAAGCAACGCACAATTTAATGTCGCGGCACGATGTAATACCACTTTTTATGTCAAGGTTTGGTGCCATATTTCAACTGGTAAGCATTAAGAATCTTGTCCCTATCAACCATCTAATGGTAGTGCTTTACCAGATGGTCGTTCACCTTGAAAGTACGAGTCCCATCTTCGGAGTTCAATTCCATCGAACCATTGGGTGAAACACTCACCAAAGTAAAAGGGCCGGACTACTTGGATTTTTCAATTTGCCCGGAAAGAGCTTCAACCTTGAATTGAATAGCAACACCGAGTCACCGGTTGAAAATTTCTCTTCAAAAGTTTGACATCATGATAATGCTTCATCTTCTCTTTATAAAATGCCGCACTCTCATAGGCATGATACCAAAACTCATCCATTTCACTCATTTGAAACAACCGCAACTTGGCCGCTTCGTCCCAGTCCATGTTTAATTTTTTTAATGCCCACATAGCTTTGGGCTCAAGTTCAACCGGTAGATGACAAGCTTTGCCAAACACCAACCGATGAGGAGAAGTACCAATGGGCGTCTTGAATGCCGTTCTATAAGCCCAAAGAGCATCATCAAGCTTTAATGACCAATCGGTTCTATTTGCATTAACTGTCCTGGCTAAGATACTCTTTATCTCCCAATTGGAGACTCCACCATCACTAACGATTGCCCTAGGAGTGCCAAACCTTGTGAATATGTTCTTTTTGAGAAAATTTATGACACTCTTGCCGTCATTGTTGGGCAATGCTACCACTTCGACCCACTTGGCACATAGTTAACCACAACAAAGATGTACCGCATACCATGAGAACTCACAAATGGGCCCATAAAATCGATGCCTCACACAACAAAGAGTTCAACCGCCATGACAAAATTCATCGGCATTTCAAGCTTTCTCCCAATTGACCCTTGGCGTTGACATTAGTCACAAGATTTCACCAACAAATTTGCATCATGATAAAGGGTGGGCAAATAATAGCCACATTCAAGAACTTTTGCCTCGGTGTGGTTCCCACTATGATAACCCCTCATAAGAGAGTCATGGAAAGCTTTTAAGATTTCCATGGCCTCGGATTCGGCCACACACCGTCGAATGATGTTGTCGACACAAGTGCGGAACAAATAAGACTCATCCCAATAGTATTGACGACTATCTCTGAAAAATTTCTTCTCTTGTTAAGCTTTGATGTCGTCGGGAATAAGACCCGTCACCAAGAAGTTGGTGATATCCGCATACCAAGAAGCAAATTCACAAGACACGACCAAAAGTCTTTCATCGGGAAAAGCATCATTTAATTCAAGATCTCCACTTGGTCTCCCGGCTTCCTCATGCTTAGATAGATGATCCGCAACTTGGTTTTCACAACCTTTTCAATCTTTGACTTCAAAGTCAAACTCTTGCAACAATGAAACCCAACGAATCAACCGCGACTTTGCATATTTCTTTGTCGTCAAATATCTCAATGCCGCATGATCCTTGTGAACAACCACTTTGGATCCCAAAAGATAGGCTCGAAACTTCTCAAAAGCATATACAATTGGCTAGAAGTTCTTGCTCGGTGATGGTATAATTCATTTGAGCACCATTGAGAGTTTTGCTAGCATAATAAATTGGGTGCATGATTTTTTTGTGCCTTTGCCCAAGCACTGCACCAATAGCAAAACCGCTCACGTCACACATGAGCTCAAATAGCAATGACCAATCCGGAGAGACAATTATTAGAGTAGAAGTGAGCATTTCCTTTAAGTCTTCTATGAAGAAGAAGAAGAGAACTATTTATACTATACTAGAAATAAAAGATAGTAAAATCACATAAACACCCTTAATGAGATAAGGGCCTTGTTTGGCTATTCTTCTTTTTTCAAAATCTTGAAATCTCCTTTGCAAGAATTGCCAACTTTTCATCTTTTAGCCATTTTGATGACTTCCCATTTCCTCTTCTTCTCCCCAAGCAATCTTCATCAACAAATGGACTTGGGATCCAAGGTGCTCATCAAAAGTATACTCAAGAGCCTCCCGCTTCATGAATAGGATTTGCAAGTGTTGTAGTTCCGAGGCTTGGCTCCTTGTGAATGGCCTTGAGGCAAGTGGGCTTGCATCATTCTCCCCATCTTGAAGAGAATTGGTCCTCAAATTTGATGGATCATCACTTTCCATCACCATGGGAGATAAGTCACAAATGTTGAAGGTGTTGTGAACTCAATATTCTGGGGGGAGATCAATTTTGTAGGCATTATCATTAAGCCTTTCAAGAACTTCAAAGGGGCTATCTCCATGCGGTATTAACTTTGTCTTCCTCTTGTTTGGGAACCTTTATTTTCGGAAGTGCATCCATACCCAATCTCCCGGTTCAAGGACCACCCTTTTTCTTCCTTTGTTTTCCCTTTTCGCCACCTCTTGATTCTTCTTTTTGTTACACCTTGGGAAATTCCCCGTTAACGTTCAGTGAATAGGCCATCGAAGGGTATAATGTATAAGATGTTTTGACAAGCAAGAAATAGCCTTAATGGTACTAATTAAGATTTCCAAAGACATTCGAGTTAATGAAAGAAAGTTGTTAAGGAAAGCGAGTTATAAGTTGAGTGTATCGGATAAGAATTTCGAGCAATAAGCTAATAACATTCTAATGGTACCTTGAGAAAGAGTTATAATGTCCCTTAGGATGGTAATGAAGTGATGAACAAGTGTTAAGAAGGTTCAATAAGGATCGGAGATCAAACGAGTCGACGAAAACAAGTCTCGGAAAACTGGGAAAACATACGGCCAGACATACTGGCCGTATAAAATCTACGGACCGTAGATCCAGCCAGAATGACATGTCCCACTGGACCAAATATACGGTCCAAACATACGGTCAGTAGAAATTATACGGACCGTATGTTGGTCAATATATTCCAGTCGGGACTGAAGGTGAAATTAATATAAGGGACCTCACTCAATTCATTTTTCATTTCATCTTCACTCCTGCACACTTCAAGACTTCTCTAGAACATTCCATACACCTCAATCACAAGAAACCAAATGAAATCCAAGATCAACAACAAGAATTGGAGAGAATCAAGTGTATGAAACCCATTAAAAGTCATTCAAATCAAGAAAATCCCAAAAGAGATGAAGTAGGGTTTTGGGTGAAAAGGTGTATTACCATTCAAGGCTTATTCCTCCATCATCTAAGGTAAGTTTCATGATCTTTCTATGTTGTTGGAAGTATTAATAAGTTGAAACACATGGATTGTAGAAGAGTATGGGAAATTGGTCATAAATGTGTGAATAGTGCCATTTGTGAGTAGTAGTTGAATTGAATCATGAAAATGGATATGTTGAGATTATAAATACATTATAAATGACATTTAGAGCATGGAATGAGTATTGTATGAGAAAGAATGCGATAATGGACTTTGGTCATGATTATGGAGAATTGTAGTGAAATTATAAATTGTGAGCAATGTAATTAGATGTTGCATGTTGTTCATGATATTGCGATTGTCGTTATGAATGTTGGGAGTTGATATGGAATATGGGGGAAAGTAGTATAAACAAAGAAAATGCTGCCCAAATTTCTCTAGCTTTAGTAAGTACGTTTTCATGATTGATTAGCTAATGACGACACGAATTCCCTTGAAGGTATAAACAAGTGCATTAAAGGAGAACGAGCAAGTGATAGAATAGTTAAACGACAAAGGTATGTGAGGCTAGCCCTTTCTTTCTAAGGCATAAGTCCTATGGCATGAATTTCCTCTTTTATTATGAATGTTCCATCTTCAAGAAAACTATAAGCCTTGGTTCATGAATAGCCAAATGAGATAAGAGATATGCTACAATTATGATAACGATAATGAAAAGCTAAAGTCTAGAGATGCTATAGTCTATGATATGATGCTCCTAAAAAGCTAATGATGCTATGTATAATCTATTAATGTTGATCATTGTATACACTCACCTTATGCTTGTTCCTTCAAGGTGAGGCAGAATGCTTACGAATGCTCCATAATGAAATCGGGGGTCCACGACCTTATGTCACCTCGATAAAGTATGATTATTTACGAGCCTCTTTGCATGCATTATAATGAGTTATGATAAGCATATTATGATGAGTATACTATGATGAGCATGTTGTAATGAGCAAATGATGATATCACACCGCGCCTAAATGGCCGGGCAGTCACCGCTAAGGCGGGCAGCTATACACCTTGGCCAGATGGCATGGGCAGACACCACTAGTGGGCGGCATGAGAGGGTACCCCAGACGCGGGAGGCCTGGATGCAGGCTAATGCTAATGCTAATGTTATTGATTATAACACCGCACCTATATGGTCGGGCAGCTTATACATTTATGCATATATGATATGATGGTAAGCATGAAAGTAAGCCAGCATGTATTACTTTCTTTATGAGTCAGTCAGTCACAGATTGCTCTTCATTTGATGCCTCCTTATTTCATTAACCCTTATTATTGTTTATGCCTCAAGACAATATTCGTACCGACGTCGTGACTAGTGCCGTGTTCATGGCCACCCAAGTACAATCACTGATGTCACGACCCAACCCCGTACGTGACTAGTGCCCGAGTTGGACACCCAACCACACTCATAGATCCACAAATATCAAACACAAATTTCAAACGCTATCTCGTATTATATCAAACTGTCTCAAACACATCGCAAACACAACCATATATATATATATATATCAAGAGCCGACAAGGCTATCAAATGGCGCAACGGCCCAAAACATATACAAATGCAAGCCGACAAGGCTGCCACGGCGAACGGGATCGCCGTAACATACAACATACAAACACAATCGTACGTAACGGGCATAACCCACATACATGTCCACGTACCTCTAAACAGACAAACAAGAATCATATGGCGGATTGTGGCCCCGCCGTACCCCCGAACAATATATACAAATGCAACGAACGAATATATACCAAAATGTGGCTCCGGAATAAGGGGAGCACTACAAACAGCAGAAGAGGGTGTCCTAAACAGGTGGATCACCAAACCGTGCGTCCGTACCGCGGCATGAAACGCAACCCGAAGAAGTGGGGTCGCACGAAATATGTACCGAGTATGCAAAGCGTAAAATATAGTAAACAAATCTGAGTCATAATCGAAACAGAAGTACAGAAAGTAAATGCATTTCCAAAATATCAAAATGTTTATTTTCAAAATACAAATCATGCATAAGGCTCAGGAAATATGGTCGCCCGCCCGTCGATGGCGCCATAACACAGCATAACACCAGAAGGTTTCAAATCTCCGTATCCCCGTCAAACATCATAACACAGCATAACTCCATACACAGCATAACACCAAATATAAGCGGAACCCGGCCCTCGAGCGAGAGGCTCGGTGAACCATAAACACAGCATAACACCGGAGTATAACAAAGTGCGCACGACAACAGAACCGGCCCGGGACTCGGCGAAAGATATAACAGAATGCACGAACGGAGTCGTGAGTAACCATATGCATAAAATCATTATAATAGACCCAAATGATAAGTAAGATGACTATACTTAGAAATCAGAATAATAACCAAATCAAATTCTTCCAAAAGTCGTCAGGATTACTAAAAGAAGAGCCGCGGGACCCACGGACGGGTGTCGACCCAATGTTAGGCCCGCCTATGAAAAACATACTTATCACATGCCATACAATCACCTACGAGCATATCGAGGCAATCCGAGCCTTTCTGTGAAAGATACGGGCGTTCGTAGTTACGGAACTTTTAAAAGCCAAACTTTTTATGCAAAAGTTGAAAATCAAATATTTCAAAGGCATAAAGGCTAATATTTCATCATGTCAATATACGAATTTTCAAGAAACGAATAAGAGTCATAAACATGCTCGGATTGCGAGAATAGAATTTTCTCGAGGCTCGTGTCATAGCCTACTTATAACTAAGGCATGCCAAAAGAAGAAAGAATTGAGCTTTACGTACCTCGTACGCACTCAACGCTAGCTCAAAGTCAAGATAAATCCAACCTACGTCTTGGACTGCCCAAGGTCTACAAACAAGTCATAATATGCCAAACATTAGCTAGAGACATTTGGGCATTTAATTCCAATTTAGCCCTTAATTCTACAGAAATTTGGGCAGCATTTCCCCTGTAAATAGGCCAACCCCGAGAATTTAACTCGGCCAAATCAACAACAACAACCAACCTAGCAACATTAATAATCAATCCGAAAGGCAATACAACATTAATAACTCTCTTTTCCATCATTCAACAACTTTCAATATATATTCAATTCAACGGCTTACCTTCAAGCCAACATCGACGCTTATACATTCAAATACTAACCCGAACCCATACCAACAATATTTAAAGACATTCTAAGCAATTCATACAACATTTCAAACATTCCAAATAATACTCCCACTCACCCGAAAACTGCCCAAACCCGAGAGCCTCAATTATAACACACTCCTCATTTCCAAATCATGATTTGCACCAACAATTCACATTCTAACAATGTCATGCTCATAATTATACAAGTTACATCAAATGTACAATAGCCTCCAAATCAGTCCGCAACAATTACAACATCAATTTGAGTCATTAAACTCTCATTCTCATCATGGAATTCATAACGACAACAACTAAAACACTAGGCGATATTAATTTATTTCTTGTCACATAAATGGCCTACATTCGGCCAACACCTCCTACAAACATATATAGATGATCCTCATTCATTTCTTCACCCTACAATGATCACAACATGCTAACTAGACTTCAATTCATTACTTCAATACAACACAACACACACACACCTCACACGGCTATGCACTACACACACAACCTTCACTCCAACATGCCATATTTCATGATTTTCATTCATTTTAGCATACTACAACATGCATACAACCTTTATAACACATAAAACATAATCAATTCTTACCTTTCTTCTTCAACTCCACACTTTGCCTAGGGTTTGCAATTGACACAACGAATGGTTGGATGACCCGAACAACGCTTCCACGCTACTTAGGGACCTCAAATTAGTGGGTTTACATCAAGGAAATAATTTTGGAGTGGCTAGAATTGATCTTCAAATTTTGGTCTCCTTGGCCGAGAGCCTCTTTGTTTCTTCAACTTCTTGCTCTTTTTTTTTCTAAGTGTTGTAATGAATAAATGAATTGGTAGTCATCTTTTAAGCTAATGCATGACTTATACAAGTGTCCCTTGGCCCACACAAGTGTAGGACCAATTAAAATTGTCCACAAATTGTGTGGGCCAAACTCCACACCACACGGCCAAACAAAGAAAAAGATGCATGATCTTCAACTTCCATAAATTCCAATTTTGGTCCCAAATTTTTCTAATTGTTCCATACCAACAAATTCATGAAAAACTTATGACTCAAAATAAAATCGAAGGTCAAAAATCCCGACTTTGCATCCCGAAATGGTTTTGGCCCTAACTTATCATAGTTACACCGAATTGTCCCGATGCACAAAATACGGGACATAACAACTTCATTGATGTCTTATTATTGTTTATGCCCTACATACTCAGTACAATGTTCGTACTGACGTCCTTTTCTTTGGACGCTGTGTTCATGCCCACAGGTAGACAGGGAGACGGTGTGGATACATAGGAGCCCCCAGCAGATTTACAGGAGCCCTCCTTTATTCCGGAGGTGCTATTGATTATTCTTTTGGTACATATATGTATATCCATATTATGGGCATGACGGGGTCCTGTCCCGTCTTTATGTCTAGTACTTCAGTAGAGGCTCGTAGATGCGCAGTGGGGGAAGCATGGTCCCATAGTCTTCATGTATATGCATGTATATATATATATATATATATATATATATATATATATATATATATATATATATATATATAAAAGTAAATATGTTTCAAATATGTTTCAAATGATGATAGATTTCTATGATTATGAGTATATGTTATGGGTGAGAGTAGATGAGTAACAGGATGAGTGGTGTTTGGTGGTTAGCCCCGGATACCCGTCATGGCCCGTAGCTGTGTCGTGACAAATACCCAAGAAATTCTTGAAGTCTACTAACCCTAGCAAGTCTTCCAACACATGTATACCTTGATCTTTGCCTCTTGATCTTTAGTTTCTCTTGGATTTGTGTTTATATGGTGTGTGGAATGTTTTAGAGCTCTCAAGAGTTGTGGAGAAGATGGGAAATGAAAAGTAGAACTTGGGTCATCTATTTATAACAAAAAATAAATAAATAAAGCTGCCCGACAATTTATACAGACACTTATACGGTCTGTATAACTCTATACGGTCTTTATAAGTGACTGTATAATACCACAAGGGATTGAACCTTCTCTGTATTGTTATACGAACCATTATATGGACCGTATAAACTTATATAGACCGTATAAGTGGTCGTATAACCCATATTTTCCAAACTCGCTCTCGTTGATTCGTTTGACCTCCAATCCTTGTGGAACCTTCTTGGCACTTATATAACACTTCATTAACCATAGAATAGGCCCTATAGCAGCCCCTCAAGATATTACTAAATAAATATTAGCTCAATTATAGCGAAAACCTTTCCAAACATGACTTACATCTCAATTCCTCCAACGAACTTAGTTTCACATGTTCATATGACTTCAAAATCCTATGGTACACACTTTAAGCTATCTAATACTTCCCTTAACCTCATAAGGACTTCATATTCACCTTAAGCTTGCATTAGTCTACTCTCAATGCAACAATCCAAAATCTCCGAGATGTAACATTCTTCCCCTCTTAGAAACATTTGTCCTCGAATGTTAGACTTTTGGGGATTCTACAAAAATTTCGCCAGAGTTTCCCCTATAATATGGCGCTACTATCCTATCACAGCAACCCAAAATATATCGCCTCATAGGGCTACAATAACAACATCAATAACCATGGCCACACACGACCAAGAAAGCATCAAGGAAAGCATTACATACCTGAGGACAATGGCGTCTATGCTTGAGGCTCCTCTGGAGGTGGAAATAAATGCGGGTACCTGAACTTCATGTCTTCTTCTGCTTCCCAAATCATTTCTTCTCTATTATTATTTCTTCATAAGACTTTAACTGAAGCTACATCTTTGGTTCTGAGTCTCTGTACTTGCCTATCTAAAATGGCAATGAGAACTTCTTCGTAGGATAATTGATCAGTGACTTGAACATCATCTACTGGTACAATTTTTGGAAGGATCTCCAATGCACTTACAAACCATCGATACGTGAAAAATCGGATGGACTGACTCCAAATCCGAAGGTAGATTTAATTCATAAACCACTTGGCCTACCTTGCATATAATCTCATAAGGTCCAATGTATTGGGGACTAAGCTTGCCCTTTTTGCCAAATCTCATGACGCCCTTCATTGGCGACACCTTCAAGAGTACCTAATCTTTCACTTAGAACTCTAAGCCCCTTCGACGATTATCGGCATAGGATTTCTGACCACTCTGAGTTATTAATTATCGATCCTGTATGAGCTTAACCTTTTCTATAGCTTGCTGGACCAAGTCTGGTCCTATTAATTTAGTCTCTCCCACTTCGAACCACCCAATTGGCGATCTGCACTTACGCCCTTATAAAGCCTCATACGGGGCAATTTGGATGCTGGAATGATAACTGTTGTTATAAGCAAATTCAATAAGTGTTAAGTGATCATCCCAACTACTTCCAAAATCTAATACACACTACAAGAAAAAATATATGTGTTGCCATAGATTGATTATTGTTGCAAAAAGTACTTTTGGCAACAAAAAAATATATTTTGTTGCATGAACTTTTCCCAACGGCTGTTATTGCAACAACTGGAAACAACTTTTTTTTATTTGTTGCCAAAAATACTTTTTGCAACAACAATCAATACTATGGCAACAAAATTAAATTCTTTGGCAATAAAAAATCATTTGCCAACAATAAAACTAAGTTGTTGCCAAATATGAAAATTTTTGTTGCGATTTCTATACTTTCTTGTAGTGACACATGCCTGTAGCATATCCTCAAGTGTTTTGATAATATGCTCAGCTTGCCTATCAGTCTGTGGATGAAATGCTGTACTAAGACTCACCTGAGTCCCCAAACATTCTTGAAAAGATTTCCAGAAATTAGCCATAAACTGTGTCCCTCTATCGGAAATAATAGATCTTTGGAACACCATGGAGTCATATTATTTCTCTGACATAAAGCTTTGCATAATCTTCCACTACATATGTAGTTCTGACATGTAGGAAATGAGCTTACGTCGTAAGTCTCAATTATCAATATAGAATCATATTTGTGCTTAGAAAGAAGTAAGCCTGCGATGAAATCCATATTTATTACTTCC
>NW_026720219.1:0-10508 GCF_029784015.1 Lycium ferocissimum
CTTTCATGTTTACATATTAATTTAAGATCATCCAAACATAAATCAAGAATATTTCAAGCCTTATGTCCAATATTCAACAATTCCATATTTCATCCAAAAATTTCTATATGTGCAACAAAACCATCCCAACACATTTTCTTCTTACTAATTCATCACCAACAACAATAATCCACACTTTAACAACTTCATTATCTTAATATCATAAAATTACATTAATATGACATAATTTCCTACAATCCCTTTTCATGCCAACTTAACCCATATAACCTTCATTTACATTGTAAAAATCACAACAACACAACTAACATGTTAAACAAAATAAATCCATCATTGGTTCATTACTATATACCCCACGGCCCACATGCATTTTCCAACTCCATCCAATTTCCATTCCACTTTCATTTCCAATATAAATTCCACAATAACCACAACTAAAATACAACATAAAGTTCAACTCATCCTAACTATACAACATAACACCTACACGGCCACGTACACTGCATTGCACACCCACTTTGCAAACTTCCATATTTCTATATATTCTACTCATTTCCATATACTACAACACAAACAAACCTTCATAACATAAATGAAGGGATGAATTCTTACCTTCTCCTTCCAACTTCTTCACTTAACTCAAGTGTTGAATTGATGATACAAGGACTCAATCTTCCAAAACAACTACACCAAGTTGTAAAGGGACCTTGAATTAGTAGGAAAACCACAAGAAAATAATTTTGGAAGCAAGATTTTTGAGGGCAAATTTTTCTATGGCCAAGCCGAATAGGCTCTTATTTTTTTTGCTCTTGTTTTCTCTTGTTTTTCTTTCTTGAATGTTCTTCACAAGGTGATGAACATGTATATAGTCCCCTTTGGTCAATGATCACATGACTTATGTGTGCCATGGACTTGGATTTTTTTTCCATTTTTCCAAGCCATGGCGGCCACACTTTGGGTTGGGCCTTGGTTGCTTATTATTTTTGTAAATTTTCCAAGCCCAATTACTTGGTCCATGTTTTTGGTAATTCATAAAACCATTTTTCAAAATTCCAATTTTGCCCTTAGTCTTTTCCAATATTTCCACATCTAAATTTTCCATAACCAACTTATGTATCAAACAAGATCAATATATTACATTGTCCTTAACTTGTCTCGAAAATCCCAAGATTTCCAAAGGTAAGAAAAATACGGGTTATAACAGCAATGAAGACAGAGTACCCGCATTTCTTCCCAATAGTACGAGAGGTTCAGTCTGAGGCATTATCGCCCTCAGGTACTATTCAATTTCAGTTGTCGTGATTGGTCATATGAGGCCATGGCATTGTTTGTTATAGTATGTGGCCCTCTGTGGAATTATTTTGGGTTGTTGCGTGCAGGGTGGATTGGTATAAGTATAGGGGAAACTCTGCCGAAATTTTCATAACCCAGGATTGTTCGAACATTCGAGGACGAATGTTCCTAAAGGGGAGAGAATGTTACACCCCTCGTGTTCGTAAGTGGTAGAACCTATGGTTTCCTAGTCGGGTATGCCCTTGAAATAGAGACCCGAGCATGAGTTTGGAGGTAGAAAATGTCTTACCCCGTGTACAAGGGCACCAGCAGATATTCCTGGCAATGTATACAGTTAAAAGTTGAGCGAATCGAATCGACGCGATCTGAACTGAATCAAAAAATCTGCAGAACACCAGTCATCGTCAGCGGGTCGTCGACATGTTCGATGGACCATCGACGTGCGGTGTCGGTAGGATCCCGCAGCCATGTATCTATAGGCGCAGGTCAACGGGTCGTCGACCAGCTCGTCGAACCGGACCTCTGTAGCCTTTTTGGCTTCTAAGTATAAATAGGTGGTCCACGACCCTATTTCATATTTTTTCTCCTTCCAAAAATCGAGAAAACCCTAATATATTCTCTCCCAATATTTTTCGTCATATTAGTGAAGATTTGACAAGACCCGGACCCCATAAATCCGAGATGGTGAAGAAGAAGGTTGCTTCTAGGATTTCTTCAAGTTGCAAAATTTAGGGAGTTGAAGTTGAAGTGATTCTTGGGATTCTTGACCCCTCAAGGTATGTAAATGATTTCTACCCTTATATTTAAGTTGGTTATCAAGAGTTTAGTGATGTTAAGTGAAGAGAAGGTAATTGTGGAAGTGTTAAGTTGATGAAGGGCAATGTAGTGATATAGGGTTGTTTTAGGAGATGATTGGATATATATATATATATATATATATATATATATATATATATATATATATATATATATATATGTGTGTGTGTGTGTGTGTGTGTGTGTGTGTGTGTGTGTGTTGTCATTGTTGATGTGAGTATTGTGCGATGTGGGATCAAATGAGAAGTTGGAGAGTTGTAAGCTTACAAGGAAATTATTGTCTATAGTTTGTTGAGCTTTATAAGCATTTGAGGATGGCTAGTAAGCGAAGTAAATAGCCTAATTAAGCCCTATGTTATCTTAATTGTAGACTTGCAAGTTCAAGAGGTAAGTTGGGTGATTGCGTATATTTCAAAGTATGATAAGACTAACCTTTCCTTAACTGGCATGATCCTATGATATGATCAACAAGCGAGTAAGTGAGATTACATATTACTCTACTCTTAGAAGTATTAGGAGCATTCTGTCACACCTCGATCTTGCGGGGTGTGATGGGCACCCGACCCCATATTCGGAGCCGGCGAACCCCGCTGACTCTTATTGCACGCATGAACTACACCGTTTTTTTTTTCACTAGCATTAGCATAAATAGCACAGTTATGAACATAGGCTAATAAGCTTTGCGATCATACTATACAGCGACGGGGACAATCAGGAGTACAAAATATCTCGTGCATATCGTCTACGAGCCTCTAAACATAGTACACATATACATAGGAAGGGCCGAATCACGCCGTGCCCGAATATATATACAAAAGTAGTACCAAGGAATCGGGGCTCCGAAACAACCGGAGCGGGCAAAAAAAAAAATGTTGCGGGGAAACTCCTAGGGATCAAATCCGGCTACCCTGCCGACTCGCGGCATGAAACGCAGCGTCCACAAGAAGGGACGTCAGTACGAATAGTGTACCGAGTATGTAAGACATGGAAAATAGCATAAACAAGAGCATAGATTGTAAGTAGCAACATCGTGGGGTCATGGGTATATACTGAGATAAGAAAGTAACCTGTGCATAGGAACACCCCTTTCAGGCCGGATACCATGTATGCTTGTTTTTCCTTTTGTAGAAAAAAGAACATTTCTTTTCATAGACATAGAAAATAGAGTTTTTGTCATATCAGGTTATATCATAGCATATCATAGTATATCATAGTATCGTAGCATCGCATAGTACATCATAGTATCTTAGCATAGCATAGTATATCATGTATAACATAGCATAGTATATCATAGCACCGAACCGTGTCGGCTCGCCCACATTGTGCCGAAATACTCCGCTCGCCCATAAATCCCGCGTCCGGGATGATAAGCCGGTGACCAGTGGTAATGAAACATAGTTCCCTTCCCATTTATTCCTTTCCCCCACCCCGGTACATATACATATATACATAGGTCATATAAGCATGCAGGAGAGCCCAAGAAAATTATATATTCATCGGAGTGACGTAAGGTCGGGAACCTCCGATTGTATTATAGAATAATTGTGGGCGCTTGTCTCACCTTGAAGGAATGATTAATATAAGGCGAGACTATTAATGAAGAGTAATATCATGAGAAAATATAAAACAGGATCATAAGACATCGTTTCGTATACTTGGAACCTTTAAAGAAAAACATTATTCATGAATAGAGTTGAGGATTCAAGAAATAGCTTAACGTTCTCATCTCGTCACTGGAATCATAGACTTGAAACCTTTAGTCATAGAATCATCATGGTCGTAATCATGTAAACATTTTCTTCCTTGACACCATCCATGGCATTGTAAAACATGTTCATCGTCGTTGTTGTAAAACTTACTTTGCCATAAACCTTTGTTCTGGGGAAATACGAGCACTTTGGAAAATATTTACTAGTTATCGGAGGAGAAGATTCATGCTTTGGAATCCATGGGTTTAGTAAAACATGACTATTATTGAGCGATCGGAATAATAACCAAAGGCTTTCCTTAACTATAGAATGAAAATAAGCCAAATGGGACAATAGGAGAGAGTTCGGGAATAGTGGGCACCTCGAGTCAAATGAGGCGGCGTATCAAATTTACGTATATTACAATTCATGGCGTCACTTGGGAGGGTCTTAGGGTAATCGAGTCCTATTTGTGTAAGCTCTGGATGTTTAAGAAGTTTTTCCGACATTTCACGCAAGTTCCAATTCAATTCTACTGAATGAATAGTAACTAATTTCAATCTCGGTTTTCTAGGAAAGGAATTATCCCCGAGGCCCGGGTTCAAGCCTACTACGTCTAAGACATGCCAAAGAAGGAAAGTGAAGTCTTACATACCTCTTTTCGCTCCTTATGCCACTCCAAATTCAAGTCGCAAATCCGCCAGAATCTACAAATTGGTCATGTTTACCAAACATGATTAGTGCCTTTAGAATTGAATTCTTAAAATAACACTTGGCTACCGAAATTTCGGCAGCATTTCCCCCGTAAATACATCATTCCCCAAAATCATCTTAGCCAATTCTCATCAACAACAATCCGGGAATTCAACCCGGCCAAACCATCAATCATAATATCACAACCATATTAACAATTTCCAATTTCAATCCAAGATATGTTCTAACAACTTAATCAATATACTACTTCCTTCAAGACCTTCCAACTCCAACGAAAACAATAACAACCTAATAATTCATATACCAACAATATCATACTAGTCTCATTATCTTCCATGCATGCAAGAACATTATATTCCATTTATATAAACTTTACACAAGAAGTCTCCAACCACCACAACTTCACTAAACTCATTAAGCTTCTATTTGCAACATGAAATCCATAATATAACAACCAAAATATTCAATAAAACATGCTCACCATTCTTTCATAATTCAACACATATACACGGCTACACACCTAACATACATCACACGGCCACATCATATACATACACAACTACAACCTCTCCAAAATCATTCAATTTCCATTATCCACTTAGCATTCACAATAACAACAACCATATATTAGATAAAATAGTTAAATCATCATTCCTACACACCCCCATAGGTACACGGCCACACATAGTTTTTCCCCTTCCATGAATTTCATCCACTTTTACATGCTACAACACATAAAATCATCCATAACACATAAAAAGGGATTAACCTTACCTTTTTCTTCAATTCTTTACTTGGCTAGAAATTTGCAACTATATGAATATAAGTTTCCTTGCTCCACCAATCACCCCACTTTGCTTAGGACCCTTAGAGGATTGTTTGGCTATGAAGAACAAGTTGGAAGCTTTCTCTCTTTCTCTTTCTCTTTTTTTTTTGCTTCGGTTTTTTTTTTCTCTAAGGGCCGAATGGCCTTGGGAGATTTCTCCTTCTTTCTTGCTCTTTAATTCCTCTTGAAATGTCTAGAAAGTTATGGGATTATTTAGAAGACTTAGTCTTCTTTTAATCCCATGGATTTTAATCCAACATGGCTTGGCCCATCAAGTATGGTGGATGGCCAACATGACTGAGCCACTTGCCCACTTATCTTTTTTTTCTTTCATACAATTCATGAAAAATTATTTCCCAAATTCCAAATTTACCCTTCGTCTTCCCCCATAATTCCACGAGGCATATTGCTAATTTCCCTTTATGCCCTTGGCCTTTCTTATCAATTAAAACTTCAAATGCTTCATAAGCCATTCATAGGCTTAACAAAATAAAAATAGGGCCTTGCTTGTCGTCCTCCCGCAATTGTCTTGAATTATCCGATTGCACAAAATGCGGGATATAACAATTCCAGTCTTTTAGGTTCATGTACCACATTTATAAGAAATCATTCGGTTCATGGGCCCAGTCTTATGTAGCCACCAGTTACGTACATACGATTCTATTGTATTACATTCATTATATATTATGTATATTGGCCCGTGACTAGAAAGCGTTACATACACACATATATCAAGCGTTATAAACGCGAATATTAGACATATGCAAAGGATGAGAAGAGATATAGGCATTATATACGCATTAATACTATGATGATGATATTGATTATGGCCATAAGGGAACCAATACGATATGACGAGATGCCATAAAGGCTTACAGGTGTAACATACGCACATACATCAGGCTTTATATACGCACTCATATAGATGCAAGGTCATCATTGATAGGTATGAGCATTCATATTATGTGCCCATAGAGGCATTATCAGTTAGGCAGATTTATGCAGATTTAGGCAGATACTAGTTCATACAAGTACATGTAGTTTGTCATCTCAGTTTATGAGTTCAGATTTTATCCATGATTCTCATGTGTATTTATGTATATGTTGTTCTTATGCCTTACATACTCGGTACATTATCCGTACTGACTCACCGTCGCTCGAGGGGGCTTCGTTCATGCCCGCAGGTACAGAGAGACAGACAGGTGGTCCAGTTCAGTAGGACCTCTAGATCTAGCAGTGCTTAGTACGTTCCATTCGATCCGGAGCTACAGTCAGTTTGGTATGCCCCTTTTGAGATATGTATGCATATGGGTATGACGGGGCCCTGTCCCGTCCTTTCTATAGCTTCAATTCCGGTAAGGTACTAGGCAGGTTGTATGTAGTAATTACGATGATGTAGCCTTGTCGGCTTCTATTCTTTTGTGTACGGTAGATGTGACCTAGGCAAGCTTGCATTGTTCTTTTGTATGTTGTGTATATATATATGCATTGTCAGAGTTACGATGTTTCCTTTTTATGAGACCAGTTTGTGCCATTTATGGGCCTTTGATGTTCAGTATGTCCCAGATAAGTATTTAGGGGTGTTTGGTTGCTAGAGGTCAGACTCCAGTCACGGCTCATTGGGTTGGGTCATGACACAAAGAATAAGTCAATGCCCCACAATTATGCACAAGAATCGCCGTAAGTCAAAATTATTTGATTTACCAACTGTCACGCTCCAAAACCTACTCTAGACGTGACCAACATCCGACATCTTGAACAACATCAAAAGAACATAAAAGATGCAATAATAACACTTGAACCCGCCAGGTTCAATAATCGCCTCCAACAGTTTATAAAATAAATTCAAACGAATCATGAGATATGAATTAAATTAGTGAAAGTCTTTAATATTATAAAACTTAATCAAACGTATCACATGGCCAAGAGTTACACAACTCGACAACTACCCATAAGAATGTATGCTATGGAGCTTCTAAGATAAAGAATGATTGTCTAACACAAAGGGACGATGCCCGCCAAAATGCTAAAATAATGAATAAATATAATGAGAGTGTCCCACGAATAAACATGTGGGCTCACCAAGTCAGCAGCAACAACAAGTCCCTCCTAAGCGCCTGAAGTATCAAGAACTTGCTCTTCTCCGTTACCTAACATAGAATAAAAAACAACAATGGTATGCCAGAGTACTTCGTACTCAGTGAGTGCCTCGGGCTACGAAAATAGAGTACAATAATACATAAGGAAATCAGTTCTCAAACCCATCAATATAAAAATAGTTATTCAACTTGTGTATCTCCATAAGAATTATCAAAATCGATTATAAAGACTCTTGTCAAGTTACAACTTTTAGTTATACTTTTTAGGTTGATCATGATTGTCAACAACAGTTCCATGAGAGAATAAGAATATCAAACTTTCCAATACAAGCCCAAGAATCAATCACATCAAAGGGATGACCGTAGAGGTTCCCTAAACACAACGCACCACACCGGAATATGTAATTCTCGGTGGCTATCCTTCCTCCCGAATAGCTAGGCATAAAAGCGAGTACTTTCCGGGTAGTGAAACCTGGTAGTGGCCACTATTCCTCCCGAATGGCTAGGAAGTACCACATTAGGATCCATAGTGGCTACCCTTCCTCCCGGTAGCTGGAGGCCAAACACAACAATAAAAAGTTCATAGTCAAGCCACGACCCAAATCGATGAAATGCGATGAGCACCCGACACTATTGATCGAGCACCCCTAAACTCAATCCCCTCTTACATTACTAAACAACTTAGTGGCCCACTTTGATTGATATTCCACTGGTGCCGTTCGCGGTAGCATTTATACGATAGATCTTATCTCAGAATTCCACGAAACATACATATGGATATGTATATGTAAGCATACTAGCAGAGGATGACAAAATTAAGGGACAACCTAAGGGACATATATGTATATGCAAGCATACTAGCAGAGTATATACTGTTCACAAAATTAAGGGACAACTGAGAGCACATGACGACCCCCACTATATATAAACTGTCTACAGACCTCTATGGAATATAGACTACAAAAAGGACAAGACAAGGCCCTTTCATACCAATATATGTACATGTCAAAAGGCATACTAAAGGGCTAGAGCTCCGGTCCAAATGGAGCTTCTTTGGCTAGAGCGGAAAGAGGTCCCACTGTCACGCTCACTCGGTGGCTATCGAACTGCGGGCATGAACGCAACATTCACAATAAAGAATGTCGATACATTTATGATGTAAGGCATGAATAATAACATAGTAAGAGATACTGAATATGAAAAATAACATAATGAGAAATATAAAGCATAACATGAGGTAAAGAAATAACCTGTACATATGATTCCCTCTTAAGGCAGATACCATGCATGCTTAATTTTAAAGAAAACATTTCTCATATACATATATGTAGCATATTCATTAGCCCGCGTCCAGGCCTCCCGCGTCCGGGGTAACCATCTCACGCTGCCAACTAGTGGTGTCTACCCATGCCATTTAGACACGGTGCTATTATCATTATCTATAGCCGCCCACTACGCCCAGCGTAGTGGTGTCTGCCCGTGGATTAGAAGCTACAACTCTATCAGAGTGACGTAAGGTCGGTAACCTCCGATAATATTATGGAATAATTATCATCGATATTTCTCACCTCAGAGGAACGAATAACATGAGATGAGATTCATCAACAATGAATAAAATTGAGAAAATCAAGAAATAGCTCAACATTCTCATATTCACAATGCAATCATAAGCTTGGGACTTTTAAACATGAAATCATCATCATCATAATCGTCATAGAAATATTCTCATCTTTGACATCATCTTTGTCATTGTAAAAACATGTCCATCTTTGTTGTCATAAGAGCTTACGGAATCATAAATCTCCGATTTTGAAAATACGGACATTTTGGAAAGCATTTATGGATTATCAGGAGAGGTGTCATGCCTTTGAACCATGAACTTCTAACTTGTGGAAGTAAGGAGGTTATGAAAATATGTAGAGAATCATAACATAGGAATTTCTAGAAATAGAATCATCGTCATCATTAAACATGCTTATCTTTAGCATCATATGAACTCTATGATTCATGAATCTATAGCTTTTGAGAATAAAAACATTCTTGGAAAACATTTATGGATTAACAGAAAGGGATCATGGGACATTTGAAAAACATCTATTGGATTCATAAGAAAGGAATCATGCCTTTAGAAGAAAGGGATTAGCCTTAACATACCTGAAAATTCACGTCTAGGCTTTTCCACCTCTTTCCAGGCTCGCAATCTACATATAAGACCATTCATGTTATAATTAGGTCCATTGTTGTATACTTATCCTAAGCCTCCAAATAAATCTTTCAAGAATCTGCCGAAATTTCGGCAGCATCTCCTCTATTTATATGCCTAGCCCAAAATTGTAATTCAGCAACCAACAAAAACAACATCAATACCAACAATAAAAACATCACTTTCAGCACCAATATGTGCCATAAAATAGACCACACGCTGTTTTCCAACTTCCATATGTCACACCCCAACCTTCGTCAGGGCGTGGCGGGCACCCGACTCTCATCAGAGTCGAGCGAACCCTTAAACGTCGACTCAATTTTTTTTTCCTTAAAACGAGAATTGAAAATTGTAAATGAAATACCAAAATCGACACGTAGCTCGAGGCATCTCAAAACATGATATATATACATACGACATAAAACAAGGCGAGCCAAAGGCACTGTATTTCGTAATAACAAAATAATGGCCGACAAGGCCAAAGCGATAACCATGACTCCCACGGCGTTCGCGAGACTTCTATAGAGTATAACCCGTACAATATATAAAGCTATACCAAAACGAGGGGACGATCTCGGAGCAAATGGAGCCGTTCGACTCCCAATGCTATCTCCCTCTAAGAAAATTCGGGTCCCCGGGTCATGGCCCCGAACCCGCGGGCATGAAACGCAGCCCCGAAGAAAATTCGGTAAATATGTCAGAATATGTAAGCATCAACGAAGCAAGAAATAGGAGGAGTTCAACAAGAAACAAGTTTAGATTACATCGGAAAAGAGTACAACGAGAAGCAAGTTTAGATTACACCGATATGAACTAAATGTTTAAATAAAATCGTCCTTTTGGGCGGCCGCTTCCCCGGGCCCAATAATAAT
>NW_026720220.1:0-11233 GCF_029784015.1 Lycium ferocissimum
GGAAGGGTAGCCGAACAGGGGAAAAACAAGGGCCCGGGAAAACAGAAAGGCGAATAAAGAAAAGAGTGGGGGGAATGTTGGAGATAATAACAAAAGGGGAACGAATTTTTTTTTGAAAGAAAGGGTTTGTAGGGAAATTTTTTCCGGAAATTTGGGGGATTGAAAAATTTCCCGTGCGCAAAAAAAAGGATGAAAAGGGGAAAGAAGGGGAATAAAAAGGGATATTAAAGGAGTACGAATATGGAACAAAAGGGGGAATACATATTTGAATTTAAAGGTTAACACATGGGAAAGATAAGATAATTTTGAACGAACTTGGAATGTTTTGTAATTAAAGCATGTTTTGGGTACACAAAAGGAAAAAGGCCCTAAAAAAAGGGGGGCTCGTGCCCCGATTTCATAAAAATAATGGAACTTTAAGCGACAAGGGGTAGGCTTGGGGAATAGGGAATTAAATTTCTTAAAAAAAGAGGTATTAATTTAAATGTTTTAAAAGAGAATTGGGGGATTTTTTCGTTGGAAATTTAAAAACCCAAATTAAGAAAATTTTGGGAATAACTAGGGATATTAAATAATTATTGGGTCGAGAAAGGCCCTTTTAATTGGGCGGGATGTGTTAGGGGGCGTTTTGAAACTCCCCGACTTAATTACCCCAAATTATTTAAGGTCTGCGGCGGGGTCGAGGATTACAGCGTTAGAGCATCAAATTCCGATTTTCAAATTTAAAGGGTTTTTTGGGGGGACAATTTTGGAGGGGGAACAGGGAATTTTTTTCAAAAAGTCTTACAAATTCGACGAAGGAAAAATGAAAAGGGGTTAATCAAGGAAAATATTTTTGGGAGGGGGGAGAAACCTTAAGAGGTCGTGTAAAAGAGGGGAAAACCCAGTGAAAAAAAAAGAAAGGATTGGGCCTTTAAGAAAAAAATAAGTCGATAGTGTTGGAAAAAAGTTTTTGTAAGATGGAGGGAGTATCGTATGTTTTAAATTGAAGGGATTTGAAAAATAACCTTGATTTATAAGGAATAAGGTCATGTTTGGATTTCTTTCTAATATGTGAATGTTGCTTATGGAAGTATGGATGCGGGGATATCGAGCAAGGCCAAGGGCAAAATTGGAATCTTGGAAATTTATTTCGGGAATTTGCAAAATAAGATTCCTAGCTAATTGGGCTCAAAAAAAAAAATAAGAAATTGAGGCCCAAAATTGGAAGGGTGGCCGGCCAACCCATGGCCCAAACCCACCCAATTAATTAAATTTTCCCATGTGCCAATTATATAAGCATGGCTATCCTTAGAAACTTCAAGAAAAAAAGAGAAATCAAGAACAAAGAGAAGAGAGGAAACGGCCAAGAGAGAAAAAGAAAGGGAAAGAAGAAAAAAAAATTCAAGCCATCCAACTTTGATGTGAGAATTCCTTTCTTCTTGAATTCTTAACAAGTTCAAGGTGCTTGTCGACGTGGTATAATTAGTTAAACAAGAAAACTCCGTTTGCGGAAAGTTGAAAATTCAAGAAAAAGGTAAGATTCTTATGTTTCATGTTATGGAATGACTTTATATGTTATGATGATTAGAATTAGACAAGAATTATGAAAGTGTGACGTATGTGTGCATGGCGTGTGTGTATGTGAAAAAGGGTTGTGGCCGTGAGCCATGTTGTGTGGAGGAGGAGAGAATTTGATTTTTCTTAGTATGTTAAGTGTGTTGTTGTGGCTTTTGTGATGTAAAGAAAGGTTAATGAATTGAGTTAGCATGAAAGTTGGTTGTATATTGTTATGAGAAATTATATGATTTCTATATGGTTTTTATATATTTGTGGAAGTAATGGTCTAAGGTGTGAATTAGTGTTGTTGTGAATGAAATTGGAAGATGACAATGCAATTTTGTAATTTTGTTGCAATTGAGGGAAGTTGGGATGAATTATGGTTTGATGGAGATTTTGTATATTTTGTAGAATAATGAGAAGTGTGTTCGGATTGTATTTGAATGGTCTTGAATTAGTAGATAAATATGAAAACGTCGATATTGGATGAAAGGTGTGAAGTTAGAACGGAAGTTGGTACATTATGTAGAAAGAAAGACTATTTGTGTTCATATGCGCTTTGTAGCGATTATTGATGTTGTTGATGTTGTTGTTGGGTTGGTTGTTGTTATTCTGAGCCGAGTTGAATCTCGGGGATGCTATATTTATAGGGGAGATGCTGCCGGAATTTTGGTAGACAAGTATGGGCTTAAGTTGAATTCGCAAAACCTGAAACTCACCTTTGGTAACTTTGACCATTTGCAGATTCTGGACGAAACGGGAATTGAGCTTAAGCGAGTATAAGACATCCGTAAGGTATGTAAAGCCTTCTATTTCCTTTTCATGGCATGATCTAGGTGTGCTAGCTTCAGTTTCGACCCTTTGGGTCAATCCTATCTCCCGGGATTCACACCTAAAGTTGGAGCGTTTTCATTCAATGGAATTGAACCAAATAGGTCACAATTGACTAGTTTGGCCTTAAATATCAAAAACTTGTCCGAATCCAATCCGACCACTTCCAAAACAATTATTAATGATATTATGAGGTTCGATAGGCATGTCCCATGTACGCCACCTCCGTTGGCCCGGGGCGGACCCACTATTCCCGGATTCCCGCCTATCGTTTTACTTGATTTATTTTACACCACAATTGAAGGAAAACTTTTGGCTATTGCCCTAACTACTAAACGATATTTTATTTAAACTTTTCAAAACCATTCGAAGGGAGTGCGATATTTTATTTAAACTTTTCAAAACCATTCCGAAGGGAGTGCGATATTTTATTATTCAGATTTTCCAAAACCACTCCGAAGGGGGTGTGAAATTTTATTAGTATTATTATTATTATTATTATGCCCGAAGGGGCTAGGATTAGTATGATGTCACAAGTGGCATGCCCGATGGGGCCAGGGTAGCCGTATGTCACGAGTGGCATGCCCGAAGGGGCTAGGATTGTTATGTCGGGGCCAGCATGTCCGATGGGGCCAGGATAGACGTATGTTGGACCGACATGCCCGAAGGGGCCATTATTTTATTCCGGGACCGGCATGTCCGAAGGGGCCAGGATAGACGTATGTCGGAACCGGCACACCCGAAGGGGATTACTAGTACTACTATTATTGATATTGCTATTGTTATTACTATTATTGTTATTATTAGGCCGGAAGCGGCCGTCCGAAGGGACTATTTTATTTAAATATTTAGTTCATGTCAGGTAATCTAAACTTGCTTACTGTTGTACTTTTTCTGATGTAATCTAAACTTGCTTACTGTTGAACTCTCCTATTTCTTGCTTCAGTGATGCTTTACATATTCAGTACATATTCCGTACTGACCCCCTCTCTTCGGGGGCTGCGTTTCATGCCCGCAGGTCCAGGGGCGCGTCAGGGGAATCCAGCTACTTAGAGGAAGTCACCACTGGGAGTCAGGCAGCTCCATTTGCTTCGGAGGCTGTCCCTGTTTTGGTATAATTTTATGTATTGTACAGGTCTTACTCTTTAGAAGTCTGCGAACAGCGTGGGAGTTATGGTTACTGTTTGGCCTCGTCGGCCGTTATTTTGTTGTACAGAAATGGCGGAGGCCTTTTTGGCTCGCCTTATTCTATGTCGTGTATATATATATTATGTTTGAGATGTCTTGAGCTGTATGCTAATTTTGGTATTTCATTTACAAAAAAAAAAAAAAAAAAAATTTGAGTCGACGTTTAAGGGTCCGCTCGGCTCTGACGAGAGTCGGGTGCCCGTCACGCCCTGATGAAGATTGGGGCGTGACAAAGTGGTATCAGAGCAGGTCAGTCCTCGGCATGTTCGCAGACTGTGTCTAGTAGAGTCTTGTTTATCGGTGTGTTGTGCACCACATCTATAAACAGGAAGCTACGAGACATTAATAGGGTGTCATTCTTTCTTTCATGGTGTAGATCGTGCGTATAGAGCGGTGTTGTACATAAAGTCCCTAATTTAATGATCTTGTGTGCTTTCAGTAATGCCGCCTAAGAAAGGTAAAGCGACGGCAGCCCAGAAGGGCAAGGCAGCCGTGGATGAGGCAGTTAGCCAAGCCCCCAGGTCTACTAGAGCTCGGACTTATGCTGGAATACGCATCCAGCCCCGGAGTCCCCCCACCTCCCCATCGCCGGAGGAGCTGAGAGAGGCACCTGATCCAGCCCCAGCTCCAGTCCCAGCACCAGTATCTCCAGTCTCTCAGTCAGATGCCCAGCGTCAGGAGATCAGCGAAATGAAAGATGCCATACGTTTGTTGACTCAGATGCTTGCTACTCAGGCTGGACAGCAGAGTAGGAGTTACGAGTATCCCGATAGGGCTGCTAGTGCCAGAGCACGGGATTTTCTTACATTAAGTCCCCCAGAGTTTAAGGGCACGGACCCTAATGCTGATCCTCAGGAGTTTATAGATGGTATGCAGCGTACTTTGAATATAATGAAGGCGTCAGCTACGGAGTACGTTGAGCTAGCCGCCTATAGGTTACGGGGCATAGCAATTAGCGGTACCCGATGGAGATTATCGAGAGGTAGTGACGCCCTTCCGCCGACGTGGCAGAATTCTCGGACGCCTTTTTGCGTCATTATATGCCACCCGAGTTGAGACGAGCAAAGGTTGATAGATTCCTTAATTTGCGACAGGGTGGTATGACGGTGAGAGAGTATAGTGTGGAGTTCGACTCCTTAGCCAGGTATGCCCCTACTATTGTGCAGGACATGGAGGATAGAGTTCACCGGTATGTAATGGGATTGGAATCGGAGCTGCAGGAGATTTGTATGCCAGTGGCAATGCGGTAGGGTATAGATATAGCTCGCATCCAAGCTTATGCACGAGAGGATCGCAAACGCCAACGGAAGCTACTTCGAGCGGGGTGGCGGCCCAGCCCAAGAGGGCCGGACGGAAGGTCGGGGTAAAGGTTCCACCAGCGAGAAGCACCCCAATATAGCGCACCTTCGCAATTTCGTGGACCTCGGCGGGGTAGAGAGACATTCCCTCGGCAAGGACGAGTTCTTCCTATGCGCCGGGTCTCGGCGGCAGCATGGTCGGGGCAAGAGGCGATGGCCCCTCCGCGATGTGCGACTTGTGGAAGGCGGCATGTAGGACAATGCCGACGGGGTGTGTGTTATACTTGTGGTGATCCGACGCACTATGCTAGAGAGTGTCCACAGGGGGTGGGCCATACTGCTCCTGGAAATTCGGTAGCAGCGTCATCACCTTCGGTAAGAGCCCCCGAGACAGGACCTCAGACTTCTTCGGGTCGAGGTAGGGGCGGAGGTAGAGCACCTAGTTCCAGTGCAGGACCACATCGCATCTATGCACTAGGGGGGAGATCAGGTCCCGAGGCACCGCAGGATGTACCACCAGGTAATTTAAATTCTGCAGTTGATTGTTTTAATCAGTGAATGATTTATACGTACCGTCTACCTAAAGAACCTTCCCCAAAATACTTGTAAGACCTATAAGGCTAATTTAACATTCGAGGACGAATGTTTTAAAGGGGGGAAGGATGTTACATCCGGCATTTTTGCGTATTTGAAAATTTGGAAATAACCTTGATTTATAAGGAATAAGGTCATGTTTGGATTTCTTTCTAATATGTGAATGTTGCTTATGGAAGTATGGATGCGGGGATATCGAGCAAGGCCAAGGGCAAAATTGGAATCTTGGAAATTTGTTTCGGGAATTTGCAAAATAAGATTCCTAGCTAATTGGGCTCAAAAAAAAAAAAAAGAAATTGAGGCCCAAAATTGGAAGGGTGGCCGGCCAACCCATGGCCCAAACCCACCCAATTAATTAAATTTTCCCATGTGCCAATTATATAAGCATGGCTATCCTTAGAAACTTCAAGAAAAAAAAAGAGAAATCAAGAACAAAGAGAAGAGAGGAAACGGCCAAGAGAGAAAAAGAAAGGGAAAGAAGAAAAAAAAATTCAAGCCATCCAACTTTGATGTGAGAATTCCTTTCTTCTTGAATTCTTAACAAGTTCAAGGTGCTTGTCGACGTGGTATAATTAGTTAAACAAGAAAACTCCGTTTGCGGAAAGTTGAAAATTCAAGAAAAAGGTAAGATTCTTATGTTTCATGTTATGGAATGACTTTATATGTTATGATGATTAGAATTAGACAAGAATTATGAAAGTGTGTGTATGTGTGCATGGCGTGTGTGTATGTGAAAAAGGGTTGTGGCCGTGAGCCATGTTGTGTGGAGGAGGAGAGAATTTGATTTTTCTTAGTATGTTAAGTGTGTTGTTGTGGCTTTTGTGATGTAAAGAAAGGTTAATGAATTGAGTTAGCATGAAAGTTGGTTGTATATTGTTATGAGAAATTATATGATTTCTATATGGTTTTTATATATTTGTGGAAGTAATGGTCTAAGGTGTGAATTAGTGTTGTTGTGAATGAAATTGGAAGATGACAATGCAATTTTGTAATTTTGTTGCAATTGAGGGAAGTTGGGATGAATTATGGTTTGATGGAGATTTTGTATATTTTGTAGAATAATGAGAAGTGTGTTCGGATTGTATTTGAATGGTCTTGAATTAGTAGATAAATATGAAAACGTCGATATTGGATGAAAGGTGTGAAGTTAGAACGGAAGTTGATACATTATGTAGAAAGAAAGACTATTTGTGTTCATATGTGCTTTGTAGCGATTATTGATGTTGTTGATGTTGTTGTTGGGTTGGTTGTTGTTATTCTGAGCCGAGTTGAATCTCGGGGATGCTATATTTATAGGGGAGATGCCGCCGGAATTTTGGTAGACAAGTATGGGCTTAAGTTGAATTCGCAAAACTCGAAACTCACCTTTGGTAACTTTGACCATTTGCGTATTCGGACGAAACGGGAATTGAGCTTAAGCGAGTATAAGACATCCGTAAGGTATGTAAAGCCTTCTATTTCCTTTTCATGGCATGATCTAGGTGTGCTAGCTTTGAGCTCGACCCTTTGGGTCAATCCTATCTCCCGGGATTCACACCTAAAGTTGGAGCGTTTTCATTCAATGGAATTGAACCAAATAGGTCACAATTGACTAGTTTGGCCTTAAATATCAAAAACTTGTCCGAATCCAATCCGACCACTTCCAAAACAATTATTAATGATATTATGAGGTTCGATAGGCATGTCCCATGTACGCCACCTCCGTTGGCCCGAGGCGGACCCACTATTCCCGGATTCCCGCCTATCGTTTTACTTGATTTATTTTACACCACAATTGAAGGAAAACTTTTGGCTATTGCCCTAACTACTAAACGATATTTTATTTAAACTTTTCAAAACCATTCCGAAGGGAGTGCGATATTTTATTTAAACTTTTCAAAACCATTCCGAAGGGAGTGCGGGGGAGTGCGATATTTTATTATTCGTATTTTCCAAAACCACTCCGAAGGGGGTGTGAAATTTTATTAGTATTATTATTATTATTATTATGCCCGAAGGGGCTAGGATTAGTATGATGTCACAAGTGGCATGCCCGATGGGGCCAGGGTAGCCGTATGTCACGAGTGGCATGCCCGAAGGGGCTAGGATTGTTATGTCGGGGCCGCATGTCCGATGGGGCCGGGATAGACGTATGTTGGACCGACATGCCCGAAGGGGCCATTATTTTATTCCGGGACCGGCATGTCCGAAGGGGCCAGGATAGACGTATGTCGGAACCGGCACACCCGAAGGGGATTACTAGTACTACTATTATTGATATTGCTATTGTTATTACTATTATTGTTATTATTATTAGGCCGGAAGCGGCCGTCCGAAGGGACTATTTTATTTAAATATTTAGTTCATGTCAGGTAATCTAAACTTGCTTTTCGTTGTACTTTTTCTGATGTAATCTAAACTTGCTTACTGTTGAACTCTCCTATTTCTTGCTTCAGTTGATGCTTTACATATTCAAGACATATTCCGCACCGACCCCTCTCTTCGGGGCCGCGTTTCATGCCCGCAGTCCAGGGCGCGTCGTGGGAATCCAGCCTACTTAGAGGAAGTCACCACCGGGAGTCGTGTCCATTTGCTTCGGAGGCCGTCCCTGTTTTGGTATAATTTTATGTATTGTACAGGTCTTACTCTTTAGAAGTCTGCGAACAGCGTGGGAGTTATGGTTACCTTCGTTTGGCCTCGTCGGCCGTTATTTTGTTGTACATAAAATGGCGGAGGCCTTTTTGGCTCGCCTTATTCTATGTCGTGTATATATATATTATGTTTGAGATGTCTTGAGCTGCGTGCTAATTTTGGTATTTCATTTACAAAAAAAAAAAAAAAAAAATTTGAGTCGACGTTTAAGGGTCCGCTCGGCTCTGACGAGAGTCGGGTGCCCGTCACGCCCTGATGAAGATTGGGGCGTGACAAACTAAGTTAATTTGGCCAAATATGATTCAACAAGTAGTTAACAAAGTGAAACTCATTCGAGAGCGGTTATTAGCATCTCGGAGACAATAGATTCACATGCAGATACTCGACGTAGACACCTAGAGTCCCAGGTCGACGATTGGGTATCTTGTTGTCACCCTTGAAGGGTGTTGGCGAGATTCGGCAAAAGGGAAGCTAAGCCGAGGTATATGGGACCTTACCAGGTCGTCAGTAGAGTGGGCGAGGTCGCCTATGAATTAGACCTACCACATGATGTGAGAGCAGCCTATAGTCATACCGGGTCATCGGGTGAGAAGACTGTGTGCCAACAACGTAACTTCCGTAAGGTAATGGGGCGGAACCATAACAGGAAAGAGATGAAGAATATATATCCCTACTTATTTCCTATGTTTACAGATAACCTAAATTTCGAAATTGGTTATGGTAGTTGACTAATGAATCATGACAGTAATGAAAGAGACTCCCCGAAGTGCTTATAAGACCAGAAGATCAATTTAACATTCGAGGAAGAATGTTCTAAAGGGGGGGAGGATGTTATATCCCATATTTTGTACGTTGGGACATTCCGAGCTAGCCATGAAAAGTTAAGGACGAGACTATTCCGGGATACGAGGTTGAGACTTTTAATGTTATATCCCGTATTTTTGTACGTTGGATTATTCATAAGCTGAGGTGGGGTCCACATGTCGAGATTTTTTTTTGACATATGAAGGTTTATATGAATAATATATGTGAAGTTAAACACAACTCAAAAAGGACCCTTGAGCCAAATCAAAGTGGAAGTCCTCCAAGCAAATATTTTTAAGTAACGTTTTCGGGTGATCGACTTTGAGGGCGTAAACATATTATAAGTTTGGAATTTGGAAAAATACCAAAGATAGAAGTTATAGATAATTGAATTATCTTTCTAACCATAGGTCGTGAGCCCACAGGTGACATCGGGATAAGGAGATATGAATACTTTA
The DNA here is from genome assembly GCF_029784015.1 of Lycium ferocissimum. Taxonomy (NCBI): domain Eukaryota; kingdom Viridiplantae; phylum Streptophyta; class Magnoliopsida; order Solanales; family Solanaceae; genus Lycium; species Lycium ferocissimum. The sequence continues at coordinate 9,344 of NW_026720220.1, forward strand.
AAGTAGAAAGGTTGAGCTGAACAGTGGATTCGGCCCAACCCGATTCCAAGTCGGGTCAGGCCCAATACCCATGCCATTTAAGTGAAATTTTCAGCTTTCTCCTTCATTTTTCAGACCAAAACTTCCAGAATTTTCAGAGATGGAGAGAGAGAGAGGAGAGGTAGAAAGAGAAACTAAAGTTTGACCACAATCTAAGCCCCGAATCGCGAAGCTCATGAAGAGAAAAGTGTTGTACGTTGCGTTGCCTTCAATTTGGGCTAAAAATCAGCCAAGAAGAAAGAGGGTGACGTCTTGGCTGCATACTTAAGGTAAGACTAAGGTCCCTTTTTCATTGTTAACAAGTTTAATTAGAGTTTTAACGGATTAGAACGGAAAAAATAGCGTTATAAACTAGTTTGTTATTTTGTTGAGATTTATGGATTAAGGGGCTGTTTTATGTGGGTTAAATGGTTGGAATTAGCTGTGTTATGGATGTTTTGAATGTGTTGTAGTGTGAAAAAAATGGATGGAAATCATGATATGTTGTGTGTTGAAGTGTGGCCGTGTAATGGGCTGTTTTGGTGGGACAAGATGAACTAATTTTATTTAGTGTTTTAGTTGATGATTGTTGTGGATTATATGATGAAAATGAATGTTTAATGATCCAAGTTGAAATGGTAACCATATGGGCTGATTTGGATGTTAATGTGATTTTAATGCAATCTATTGTAATTATGAAAATGAAGTTGTTAATATGTAGATTGTTGGTGTATTATATGAATTTGGAAGAAAGAAATGTGTTGTCGTTGTTCTTATGGAATTTGAGAGGTTTCGGGTGATGTTGCCCATTGGTTGGATTGCTTGTGTGAATTGTTTAAAGTGTTCATGAATATCGTTTAGAAGGTTTCGGATTAGTATTTGAATGTATAAGCATTGGTGTTGGCTTGATCGTATGTAGTTAATTTGAATATAAATGGAATGTTGTCAAATTATGTAGAAAGAGTTATTGACGTTAGAATGCATTCTGAATTGATTGTTGATGTTGTTGGTATGGTTGTTGGGATTCTTGTTGAATATTTAGCCAAGTTGAATTCTCGGGGTTGTTGAATTTACAGGGAAAATGCTGCCCAAATTTCTGTAGATAAAGTGCTAGCCTAGAATTGAATTCCGGAGTGCCTATGGCTAATGTTTGGTATCTAATGATGTTGTTGTAGATTTGGGAAGCCAAGACTTAAATTTGGATTAGCTTAGGAAGCGGACAAGGTATGTAAAGCTAACCTATGTTTCTTTTGGCATGTCCTAATTGTAAATAGGCTATGACATGAGTCTCGGGGTAACTCTATTCCTAAGATCCGAGCTTGACTACGATACTTATTCACTCCTTAATGTTGGCAATTTTAACATGGTCAAATTATGGTTCTTAAGTCTTTTGTATGATTGGATTACCAATGTTGTATAAAGAATGTTGTTTTTAAAAGATTCTGTAACTACGAAACCGTAACTTTCATAGATGAGCTCGGATCGCTTCGAAATGTTCGTGGGAGATTCTATAATGAATAAGGTCTCCAGCTCTTATAGATGGACTCGGATTGGTTTGATACTCGTCCGTGGGCCCCGAGACTTTCCCTTGTGTAGTACTAACGACTTTTGAAAGGATTTAGTGCAACTATCGTCTTAAACTTCGGACGTTGACTACCTACTTCTCTATCGAGTTTGTAAAGACGATTATGCCCCTAATTTCCGTAAGTTATTTCATATGGTTTGATACGTATCTATGAGTCCTAATGTTCTATTTGATATGTTCTCGAACAACACCCGGAAGAACCTTGATTTGACTATCGCCTTGGTTTTTAAATGACGGCTCATTTGATTATTTTATCGAGTCTTTGAAAAATGTTTTTAAATTGCATA
>NW_026720221.1:0-10320 GCF_029784015.1 Lycium ferocissimum
TGTTCCTTGGTATTCTTGTGTTGATATGACAAAACATTGATCCTTATGACCTTGAAATTTATAAGTTGCAAAAGTTACATGAAAGCTGATTTTTTTTTAGAGTTTATTCTTTAACGATTCAAAAACTACGAACGCCCATAACTTTCACAGAAAAGCTCGGATTGCTTTGAAGTTTTCGTAGAAGCTTGTATGATATAGAATGAGTGTGTTTTTCATAGGCGGGCCCAGTTCGGGTCTACACCCGTCTGTGGGTCCCGTGACGTTCCTTTATGTAATTTTGACAACTTTTGAAAGAGAATGTTGTAATTATTATTCCGATTTCAAATATGACTATTTTACTTATCTTTTGGATTATGACAATGATTTTATGCATATGATTCCTCGCGACTCCGCTCGTGCGTTACGTATATCTTTCGCCGGGTCCGGGCCGGTTCGTTGTCGTGCGCATTATGATATACTCCGGTGTTATCGTGTGTTTATGGTTCACCGAGCTCCTCGCTCGAGGGCGGGTTCCATATATTTGGTGATATCTTGTGTATGGTGATATGTTGTGTATGATATGTGACGGGGATACGGAGATTTGAAACTTTCTGGTGTTATGCTGTGTTGTGGCGCCATCGACTGGCGGGCGACCATATTTCCTGGGCCCTATGCATGATTTACCATTTTGATATTTTGGAAATGCATTTACTTTCTGTACCCCTATTTCGATTACGACTCAGATTTGTACACTACATTTTCTGCTTTGTATACTCGCATACATATTTCGTCGACCCCGCTTTCTTCGGGGGGCTGCGTTTCATGCCCGCGGTACGAACGCACGGTTTGGTGATCCACACATTTAGGACACCCTCTTCTGCTATTTGGAGTGCTCCTCTCATTCCGGAGCTTATATTTTGGTATATATTTGTTCGTGCATTTGTATATATTTGTTCATGGGTACGGCGGGGCCCTGTCCCGTCATATGATTCTGTCTGTCCATTCGAGTGTCCGTGGACATGTTTGTGGGTTGTGCCTACTTACGTACGGTTGTGTTTGTATATGTTGTGTTTGGGCGATTCCATTCGCCGCGCGCCGCGTGTCGGCCCACATATGTATATATGTTGATTTGTTGGCCTTTGTGTGGCCTTTGTTGGTATTTTACGTACGCGAGGGGGTTCTTTTGGATAGTCCGTAAAACAAAGAAAACTCTGTCGAAATTTTTTTGGAAATTATATAAATTTGAAACACAGCCTTGTCGGCTTCTGTTATATACCAGGATGTGTTCGATATAATCTGAGACAGCGTTTGATATATGTATATATACGCCATCCGTATGTGACTTCGCTTGATAGGTGCGTTTGGGTACCCAGGTAGGGCACTAGTCATGGCCCACGGGGTTGGGTCGTGACACACCCCTCCGTGGGCCCCGCGACTTTTCTTATGTACTTCTGACGATTTTTGAAAGGATATGATATGACTATTATTCCGATTTCAAGTACGATCAGTTTACTTATCTTTGAGTTTGTAATGATGATTCGATAACATATGATGACTATGATTTTCGTAGGCGGGCCCGGATGGGGCTGACGCTCATCCGTGGGTCCCGCGATCTTTTTCTGTACAATTCTAATGGCTTTTAAAAGAATTCAATATGACTACCTTTCCGACCCCGAGTATGAGTATATATTTTTCTGCTGAGTCTGAAATAATAATTCGTATAGTTAGGATTTTGATACGTGACTATGGTTTCTTAAGTTCGGTTTGATATGCTCCCGAGTGATATTCGGAAAAAAATATGATTTGACTATTGTCTTGGTTTTGAAATAATAGTTCGCTTCAGTTATTCTGTTGAGTGTGTAATAAAGATTTGTATGCATATGGTTACTTACGATTACGCTCGTGCGTTACGTGTTACATCCTTCGGGATCCCGGGCGGTTATTATCGTGCGCACAATACGAAGTATGATGTGATTAGAAGTATGATGTGATATGTGATATAGACCACCGGACTTTTGACCGCGGTATGTGATATGTGATATTGCTCGCCGGACATTTGACCGCGGGTCGCGACATTGACATTGGACTTTTGACCGCGGGATGTCGGATTTCGGAGATATGGAAATCGCTGGACTTTTGACCGCGGTATGTGACATTGACCGCTGGATATTTTGACCGCGGGATGTCAGATTTCAGAGATATGAAGTCTTCTGGGGTATGAGGTGCTATGGCGCCCGAGGCAGGAGGGGTGACCATGTTCCGTCCGCCGGGTCCCATTACGGACCGTATGTGATATGTGATATGATATGTGATGATTTGATGATATGATAATCTGATATGATATGATATACGATGATATGATGTGATATATGATTACTATGTTTTATATGGATCGGGTCGTACGTTCCTCGGCATTATTATACTATTTATGGATTGGGTCGTACGTTCCTCGGCATTCGGTTAGCGTCAGCTCATATGATATGTTTGATTTTCCGTATATACGAGACAGAAATGTTTTTCAAAAGAAAGCGAAGCATTTTGACATTATGATTATCCACTTTTTGTCTTACGAACCCCTTATGTGTGATTTGTATGACGAGGTGTAAGTACTTTGGTATTTGGGTTATTATGCTCACGTTCGTACACCTTACTGCGGTTATGATTTCGCTTCTTCTCTCTTCGCTTTGCATACTCGGTACATATTCCGTACCGACCCCTTTCTTCGGGGGCTGCGTTTCATGCCGCGCGGTACCCGCGGTGAGTAGGTGATGTTAGCGAGAAGATGTTCCGCCGGGATTGGCGAGCTCCATTTCCTCCGGAGTCTTTGCCGATGTCGAATGCTTTTGTATGGTATCCGGAGTTAAGTTAGAGACTTTGCGAACGGTGTCGTGTGTGCGATATGTCAGTTTTGTAATCGGCTATGTAAGCCGATGTATTATTATGCATTATGTTACAGATTTGATGTGACTACAGATTTTATCTGATTTGAAAAAGGCGAAAAGTATGTTGTTCTTGGAAAAATTTTCACCCTGTGCTTATGTTATGTTTTGTGGGCCCAGTATGATTATGAGTATTATGAGAGTCTGCGGGTTCGCTAGGCCCTAGGTAAGGGTCGGGTGCCCATCTCACCCTATCAGATTAAGGGTGTGACAAATTAGTATCAGAGCAGTTCGTCCTAGGGGTTGTCTGCAAAGTCGTGTCAAGTAGAGTCTTGTTTATGGTGTATTGCGCGGCACACTTTTAAACAGGAGGCTACGGGGCATCTAGGGTGGTTACTCTTCTTTCACATCTGAGATTGTGCCATAGAGCCAAGTCATAGGAAATGAGACTTCTGATACTAATCTTTGATTTGAGCAGAATAATGGACCGATAGAAGGAAGTGATTGATGATGTTGGAAGCTACAAAGTACGCGGGTAAGTAACGATATGAAAGACCTGTGTTGGGTAAGATATCGAAGTACGATTGAAATGCAAGTTGAAGATTAAAGGGGGAAAGTAAACAAGAAAGTGTAACAGGTACCGTTTGAGTTGGGCATACGAGGTATGTTTATTATTTGTAGACTGTTAATGATATTGGGAGCCCTGTGTGGCTGCGATATGATATGTATATATGTATTTTGGCCCTGTGAGGCATTGTTGGTATTTCCTGTGTACAGGTTTTGAGATAGTAAGAAATATAGAGGAAACTCTGCCAAAATTTTCCCAAAAATAAAGAGAAAATGAGATGTAGGTTTGTAATGCGACTTGAAAGGCCGTGTTCACGGTAATGGTAAGATTTGAGTAAGTTGCGAGTATGGCTGACCTCGAGAAAGAAGTAATAGTATGATTAAGACAAGAGTAAGGAGGAAAAGAATTGTGATGGATATGAATATATTGGAGAGACAGCTTGCGAGATATTAAGGATAAAGTGGATTAGAAAGGGGTAAAGAGTTAAAAAAGTGTTATATTATGGGATTGGTTACGAATAAGATATAATGTGAATATAATGGGGATTGTTATGAAAATAAGCGAAGTCTAGTGAGAAAGTGGCCAAGGTTATGGTGTGATCTATGTAGCTAGAATACAAAGGCAGTGTGAAATGGAAAACAAGCTATGGAACGAATAAGGAAAGGTTGAGTTAAAGATTAAGAGACGACATGAGATAATGTGCCTAGAATGTCACAAGTCGAGTAAAAGGGAATTACGAGAAGGAGAAGCTTAAATCAAGATCCTTAAGACCCTATACGATTAGTTGAACATTCGAGGACGAATGTTCTAAAGGGGGAAAGGATGTTATACCCCGTACTTTGTACGTTGGAATATTCTAAGTTGGTTACGACAAGTTATGGACAAGACTTTTAATTTTCGATTTTTGTTGATTTTTGTTTTAATGCACAAGTTGCATATTCATCTTTTTATTGGCATGGAATGTTAAGGGTAAAATTGGAATAAGAAAAATTTGGGGTTAAAAGTAAATTATGGAAAGTTAAGCATTTCATGAGAATTTGGGGCTAGAAGTGAAATTTTGGAAACTTATAAATTCATGAAAAATGGCCATGTGGCCATGCACATGACTTGTGGGCCATGGGCCACATGTGTGTTTAATATAAGCGTATGGAAGATGACTAATTAAGTCATGCTCATCATTTTCACCTTAGAAAGTTCAAGAAGTTTGGAGAAAAAAAAAAAGAAAGAGAGAAAGGGACTTTCGGCCAGCCCCTTGGCTGAAATTGGTGTCCAAATTTTGATCAAGAAAAATTATTTTCTTCTAGCTTTTCAACTAATTGGAAGGTCCTCGTTAACATGGAGTAGTTGTTGGAACAAGAAAACCGTTCGTTGTTGCAATTCTTCAATCTAGCCGAGTGACAAAGTTGAATGGAGAAGGTGAGATTTAATCTTCTTTATGTGTTTTATGGATGATTGTGCATGTTGTGAAATGTAGAAGTGAATGAAGTTCATGAAAATATGATGTTGGTGTTGTGGCCGTGTATATATGTGTGTGGGTGCTAGGCCGTGTGTGTGTTATATTGTGTAGGAGTGATGAGTTAATGGTGTTTAGCATGTTTTGGTGTTGTTGTAGTATGTGAAAAATGGATGAAAATCATGGAACTTGTGTGTTGGGGTGTTGGCCGAAAATGGGCTGTTTTGTATGTTAAGGAATGAACTAAGTTTATATGGTATTTTGATTGTTATCGTTATGGATTCTATGATGTAAATGAGAGTTTAATGATCCAAGTTGGTGTCGTCATTGTTGCGGGCTGTTTTGGAAGCCAATGTGTTGCTAATGTAGCTTCTTGTATTTATGAAGATAATGTTGTAAACATGTGGATTGTTAGTTTAGTCTATGAGTTTTGGAAGAAAGAGATATGTTATCGTTGTTCGTGTTGAGTTGGGAAGGTTTCGGGTTCCATGGTATATTGTTTGGATTATTTGAATATTGTGTGAATTGTTTAAAGTGTCCATGAATATTGTTTGGAAGGTTTCGGATTAGTATTTGAATGTATAAGCATTGGTGTTGGTTTGATCATATGTGGTTAATTGGATTATAAATGAATGTCGTCGAATTATGTAGAAAGGAATTATTCATGTTAGAATGCGTTTGGAATTGCTTATGGATATTGTTAGTATGATTGTTGGTTTGGTTGTTTTTGATTTGGCCGAGTTGAATTCTCGGGGTGTTGAATTTACAGGGGAAATGCTGCCCAAATTTCTATAAATAAAGTGCAAGCTTAAAATGGGATTCCGAGGTGCCTATGACTAATATTTGGTGTCTAATGACGTGTTGTAGATTTTGAGAAGCCAAGACTTGAGTTTGGATTAGCCTAGGAAGCAATCAAGGTATGTAAAGCTTACCTTTCCTTCTCTTGGCATGTTTTAGATATGGCTAAGTTATGATATGTTATGAGCTTCGGGGGTAATTCTATTCTTGAAAACCCGAGCACGTTTGTGAGTCGTATTTGCCTTTGATGTTGGCATCCTTATGTGGACAAGCTATGGTCTATATGTCTTTGTATGATTGATTTGCAAAAGTTGCATAAAAGTTTGGTTTTCAAAAAGAGTTTTGTTCCTAAATAATTTCGAAAACTACGAACATCCGTAACTTTCACAGACAGAACCGGATCGCTCCGATATGCTCAAAAATGACTCTATGACGTATGATGACTATGATTTTTATGGGCGGGCCCGACTTGAGTCGACACCCCTCCGTGGGCCCCGCGACTTTTCTTATGTACTTCTGACGATTTTTGAAAGGATATGATATGACTATTATTTCGATTTCAAGTACGATCAGTTTACTTATCTTTGAGTTTGTAATGATGATTCGATAACATATGATGAATATGATTTTCGTAGGCGGGCCAGGATGGGGCTGATGCTCGTCCGTGGGTCCCGCGATCTTCTTCTGTACAATTCTAATGGCTTTTGAAAGAATTCAATATGACTACCTTTTCGACCCCGAGTATGATTATATATTTGTCTGTTGAGTCTGAAATAATAATTCGTATACTTAGGATTTTAATACGTGACTATGGTTTCTGAAGTTCGGTTTGATATGCTCCCGAGTGATATTCGGAAAAAAATCTGATTTGACTATTGTCTTGGTTTTGAAATAATAGTTAGCTTCGATTTATTACGTTGAGTGTGTAATAAAGATTTGTATGCATATGGTTACTTACGATTCTGCTCGTACGTTCTGTGTTACATCCTTCACCGGATCCCGGGCCGGTTATTATCGTGCGCACAATCTGAAGTATGATGTGATTTCGAAGTATGATGTGATATGTGATTGTTATATCTCGTGTTTTCGCATATTCGGAAAGTTTGAAATAATTGTGACTTGTGTGCCATAAGCCAATATTGTGATTCTAGTTACTATGTCTAGGTTGCTTATGAAAACATTGGTATGGAAGTATGGAGGAAGGCCAAGGGCAAAACTGGAATTTTGGAAATTAGTTTCGGGAATTACAAAACGAGATTTTAATCAATTGGGCTCAAAAAAAAAAGAGAAAAATTGAGGCCCAACACTAGGGGTGGCCGGCCATGGTATAATAAAAATGGCCCAAGTCCATATTATAAGTGATCATGTGATGATCATGTGACAACTAGTTAAGAGAGTATATACATGTGTTCATCCTTAGAAGTTTCAAGAAAAATCACAAAACAAAAAAAAGCTTGAGAGCAAAAACAAAAGGCCATTCGGCCGAACCACAAAAAAAAGGGAGAAAAAAAAATTTCCAAGCCTTCAACTTCAATCCAAAAATCTTGTTCTTCTTGAATTCTTAACAAGCTCAAGACGCTCTTCAACGTGGTATAATTAGTTTAGCAAAAGAGCGACGTTTGCGGCAAAGTTGAAATTTAAGAAAAAGGTAAGAATTCCATTTCTTGTGTTATGGAATAAGTTTGCATGTTATAATGATTGGAAGTAGATGAGAATTATGGAAGTGTGGTGTGTGTGTGCATGGCGTGTGTGTATGTGAAAAGCATGTTTGGCCGTGAGCCATGGTGGTATGGAGGAGAAGTGAATTCAAGTTCAATTAGTTTGTTAGTTGTGTTGTTGTGACCTTAGTGATGCAAATAAAGGTTTAATGACTTGAATTGGCATTGGAATTGCTTGTATGTAATTATGAGAAATTATGTGAATTTATATGATTTTTTTTTTGTAAGTATGAGATTAAAGTCTTAAATATGAATTATGATTGTTGTTGAGGAGTTTGGAAGGAAAACAATGTGATTTGGAAGCGTTGTTGTATTTGTAGAAGCTTTGGATAGAATATGGAAATTGGCGGGAACGCTTGAATTTATGAATATTGTTTGGAACGTTATTGGAATACATTCGAATAATATTGAATTAGTTAATGAATATGAGAAATGTTGATATTAGTTTGATAATGTGAAGTTTGGATGGAAATTATTGAACTATGTAGAAGGGAGACTATTTGTGCCATAATGTAGTTTATGATGATTGTTGATGTTGTCGGGTTGTTGTTGTTGATATTTTGAGCCGAGATGATTCTCGGGGATGTCATATGTATAGGGGAAGTCTTTTTGCCGAAATTTCGGTAGACCAACATGACCTTAAGTTGACTACTTAGAATCTATAACTTACCTATGGTAATCTTGACCATTTGTAGATTCTGGGCAAAACGGGAATCGAGTTTAAGCGAGCGTAAGACGCGCGTAAGGTATGTAAAGCCTACTTTTCCTTCTATTGGCATGTCTTAGACATACTAGGTGAAAATCGGGACCTCGGGAATAATTCTGCTCTTGGAAATCCGAGTTTGATTTTGCATACTATTCATTCAGCGCAATTGAACTATAATCTTTATATTTAGTTAAAAGAATGCTCAAGCCTCCATAACCTTTGCTAATGTGTCCAAATTGCTCCGAAACCCGCATAAGTGACTTTATGGAGCCTAATGTTTGTAATTTAGGTCTGCCGCCTCAACTTGACCCGAGGTGGGCCCGCAGGTCCCGAAAATTTCCTTATTTGGTTTATTTGTCTTATTTCTGTATGATATGAAAAGGAAACATTGCCTATAATTCTAAGGTCCGTTCGAAATACCTTATAATGTTATTTGAGTGTTCTTACTATGAATGACACTAAAGTTTTCCGAGAACGACCTACGATATATTTTTCAAAAATTTATAACTTATGAATCCACGACTTTTGTATATAAATTCCGAATGACTCGATACTTATTTTGAGTTTGCTAATGTTAATGAATATGTATATGAATATGAAATTAAGCGTCGAGTCCTGAAATTTATTTTTGATATGCATATGGTTTACTTACTCTACTCCGCTCGTGCCAATGATTATGATTTCGTTCGCCGGTGCCGGGCCGGCTTTGTAATCGTGCGCCTTATGATAAATTCGGCAGTATGTTGTGTTTCGGTTTTCGAGACCTCGCCATAGGGCCGGTTACCGTATATGGAGTTATGTTGTGATATGGCAGATGATATGATTTGTTTAGCGACGTGATGTGTCGCGATATGATATATGTGATATGATATGTTTGGGGTTTGTACGGAGATTTGAAACCTTCCGGAGTATGTTGTGTTGTAGGCACCGGCGTCGGGTGGTAGCCACGTTCCTGAGCATTATGCACGATTTTGATTTGTATTATTTACATATGTCTTAGCACAGGTTTGATACTTGATTTGGTATTTTCTCTTTGTACTCATATTTCACCTGCGGTTTGGATTTTCGCACTCTATGCTTTATATACTCAGTACTTCTTTCGCATCGACCCCCTTTTCTTCGGGGTAATGCGTTTCATGCCCGTGGTACCGATATACGTCCGGGAGACCGCCGGTGTAGGCTACACTCCGTTGTCTTGGATTGCTCCTTTGATCCGGAGCTTTGTTTGTTGGTATATATGCTTCTGTTATGTATATGCTTCTGTACATTTGGACTATTTGGGTACGACGGGGCCCTGTCCCGTCACATGTTTCTGTTCGGAGTCTGTAGAGGCCTGTAGTCATCTATGTGGGTCGAGGGTCCTATGTATGTTTGTTTTGTGTGATTTGTATCTTTATGCGGTCCCGTTTGGTCTGGGGGCCATAGCGGCCCATATGCCTGCATATGTGTATATATGTGTTCGGCGACGTATATTCCGCCGTTTTTCTGATTTTGATATGGTATCTTATATCCGCGACCGCTTAAATTGGTATTTATTTTTTTTACGCCTGCTCTCACTAATGATTATGACGTCTGAGCTATAATAAATTATGATGATTTGACATGAATATCCGTTTGGGTGTCCAAATAGGGCGCCAGTCACGGCCCACGGGGCTGGGTCGTGACAAAAGTGGTATCAGAGCGGTTTGTCCTCGGAATGTCTACAGGCCGTGTCTCGTAGAGTCTTGTTTATCGGTGTGTTGTGCACCACATCTATAAACGGGAGGCCCTGGGGACATTTAGGGTGTTACTTTTCTTTGAATCTTAGATCGCTCGATACCACTTTGTCACGACCCAACCGAAGTGGGCCGTGGCTCTGCGGACACCCGGACGTACACCTAAACGGTCAGAGCAGCACGGATAGCTAATGCGCTCGGTCATACATAAATCCATACGGACATAACATACGTCATACGAACATACGTATATACGTACGTAAGCTTTGTACGGGGGCCGTTAGGGCTATTATATCGAAGGGCGCATATCACACCTACTTCCCCCCAGGTGGGTAACCCACACCCCCGGACAACCGGACCCCCATACGGGCCCAATCGAAGACGGAACCGGGAAAACGGGGGGGGGCCCCGCCGTACCCCAAAAAGCTATATCGAAACTAGTACAACCCAGAGGAAAATACCAAAAGTAAGGGCCCCTTTCCCGGGGTTTAAAGGGACCTCCAA
>NW_026720222.1:0-10298 GCF_029784015.1 Lycium ferocissimum
AGTCTTACGTTCTTCACGTACGATCTCGGATCGCTTAAAAAGTCCGAAGGAAGTTTCGTATTTCAAACGCCCATAACTTCCCCGATATTAATTTGGAAGAACTCGAATTCGCTGAGCTTTTGAATGTCGGTAAGTGTACGCATTCATCGAGTCTGGATTTATGTGCATATGGTTTCTCACTACTCTGCTCGTGCAAGGCTCAATGTATCTGTTCACTGCGTCCCGGGCCAGGATCTACGTTTATCGTGCGCGTCGTATATGTATACGTTCGGCTGCGTCCGGGCCGGAGTTACATTTATCGTGCTCTTCCATCTGCATTGTTCACCGCGTCCCTCACTGTAGGCGGGCCGGCTCGTTTATACATATAATGTTATGATCGATGATATGGGGACGGTGGCTGTGATGGCATATGATCGTCGTCACCGCGTCCCGTCTTAGGCCGGGTTACGTACGCGTCCCTCGTTGGAGGGCGGGATCGTTATCGCATATGCTTATGATAATATATGATCCGTTATGCATAATACGTGGTCTGAAAATAAGCATTTTGATATTCTCGACACTGCGATGACGATTTTGTAAGTCGGGTTTAAGTCATCCGCACGATGAGGCTCTGCCTATTATGCCTCCATACTTCGATTTTGATTACGAATCATCGGACATATCTCGTACGTCCGGCTCTATTCACGGATGCTATCTGGTATACTTCGTGCGTACGACTCGATTACGAATCTGTCCGACACGGCTACGTACGCCCGACTATGATTACGAGCACGTTCGATATTTCGCCGATATATGACCTCGTCTGAGCATTCTGTACGATCTGCTCTCCGTCTGACGTGTGACATCACCGGTGCACTCTGTATTTTCTGCGCCTCTTCGGACATGCGATCCGTGATTGCCAAATAAGCATTTTGGTACTCTGGTTGACTGTTTTACTTTGTACCCCTTCGCTTTATATGAGACGAGGGGCATGTATGTGTGTACAAAGGTGAGGGTCTAGTATTCCCCGAGTAATGTATTCACCGGTTAGTCCGTTTATTTCGGCCATGGTTCTGTTTTCGTATTGTATGCCTTACATGCTCGCACATTTTCCGTACCGACCCCCGTCTTCGAGGCTGCGTTTCATGCCACGTGTGTACTCCCCGAGATGAGCCGGAAGTTATTATAGAAGGTGTTCCAGCAGAGATGGCAAGCTCCATTCTCCCGGATCGCCAAGTCAGAGTTTGTTTGTTATGATTTCTGGATGTATGTTAGAGACTTTGCAGACAGCGTCGTGGGTATTGGTTGTCGGTCTGTAAGCGGCTTCGTCAGCCGATATGTCGGTCTGTGTTACGTAATGAAATTTTGTATAATTATAGATTTGTTCGATTTAAAGGCTACGAGAAAGGAGATTGCTGAAAATTTTGCTATGTATTTTATCTTATTTGATTTAAAAAGTTTGGCGTGACTTTGTATGCGGTAAGAATCTGAGGGTTCGCTCGGCCCTAAGTAAGGGTCGGGTGCCCATCACATCCTAATAAGGTTAGGGTGTGACACATACAAACTTGCTACCAAAGCCATAATTCCTCCAAATCTTCTAATCTTTAACATACTTATTCCTAACATGTTTCCACCTTCTAACTTCGTCAACAATCATTATAATTGCACCTTAACAATTTAATTATCATAAGGTCATAAAATCATACTTAAACAACATAAGCTTCAACATTCCATTTCAATACAAACTTACGTCATTTTTCCTTCATTTACATTACAAGATTCACAACAATACAACCAACATATTAGGCAAAGATAATTCACTTCCATTCAATTCTCTATACTCCGGCCACCCCCTACATTTCCATATTCCATCAAATTCATCCATCTTTCACTTCCAATATAAATTCCATCATAAGCACAACTAGAATACAACATAAAACTCAACATAATTACACTACACATATTCGGCCACATGTATACATTCATATTCACCATGCAAACTTCCATATTCTTATAATTTCTACTTATTTCCATATACCACAACACAACCAAACCTTCATAACATAAATAGAAGGGTAAATTCTTACCTTCCTTTTCAAGTTTCTTCTTCACCAATTCATCCAAACGACAAAACCAACGGGTTATCTTCCGAAATAATTGTGCCACGTTGTAGGAACCTTGAATTAGTAGGAATAGAGCAAGAAAATAATTTTTGGACAAAGATTTCCAAAGGTGGAAATTTGGAAGGTTGGCCGAATGGCCTCCTTCTTGCTCTTAAGTTATCTCTTCTCATTTGTTCTTGAATTTTCTTGAACCATGATGCCTCTTATATTTATTTAGTTGGTCACATGAATTGTCACATGACCACCTCATGGGTTGGGCCAAGGCAAGCATGGCCGGCCACCCTATCTCTTTGGGCTTGATTTTTCCTTTTTGTTTCTTGAGCCCGATTAGTCAAAATTCTTATTTTGCAATTCCGAAACTAATCTCCAAAATTCCAATTTTGCCCTTTAGTCTTTTCCAATATTTCCACGTCACTAGTCTCCAAAACATCACATGCACACTAAGTAGAATCCAATTGGAACCTCAATTCCTACCATTCCGACTTATTCCCGATTTTCCGAATACGTACAAAATGCGAGGTGTAACAATAACAATAGTTATCATTCTAGTATCCAAATGGCACCGTATGAGGCTTTATATGGGTGAAAGTGTAGATCCCCAATTGGGCGATTTGAGCTAGGAGAGAGTAAATTGATAGGGCTGGACTTGGTCCAGCAAGCCATAGAGAAAGTTAAGCTCATACTGGATCGATTGTTGACAGCTCAGAGTAGTAAAAAATCCTATGCAGATAATCATCGAAGGGACTTAGAGTTCCAAGTGAAAGATTGGCTATTCTTAAAGGTGTCGCCAATGAAGGGCATTATAAGATTTTGCAAGAAGGGGAAGCTCAATCCCCGGTACATTGGACTTTATGAGATTATACGCAAGGTAGGCGAAGTGGCTTACAAATTAGATCTACCTCCTGATTTGGAGTCAGTCCATCCGGTTTTCCATGTCTCAATACTCCGTAACTATGTCGGAGATCCTACTAGGATGGTGCCAGTAGATGATGTTCAAGTGACAGAAAAGTTAACTTATGAAGAAGTACCCATTGCCATATTAGATAGGCAAGTACGGAGGCTTAGAAACAAAGAAGTGGCCTCGGTTAAAGTTTTGTGGAGAAACAACAACAGAGAAGAAATGACTTGGGAAGCAGAAAAAAATATGAATTCCAAGTACCCGCACTTATTTCAACTCCCGGAAGAGATCTAAGATGAGACATCAAGATCATGAGGTTTGTATGTTTTCCTTTTTATGAATTTGGGTCGTGTGTGGCCATGCTCTATTGCTATTACGTTGTGGCCCTGTGAGGCATTGTTATTATGGGTTATTGTGATAGGATGGTAGTGCCATATTACAGGGTAAACTCTGGCGAAATTTTCATAGAATTCCCGAGCACTTAACATTCGAGGAGGAATGTTCTAAAAGCGGGGGAAGAATGTTACACCTCAAAAATTTCACGTTAATGC
This sequence comes from Lycium ferocissimum, assembly GCF_029784015.1. Taxonomy (NCBI): domain Eukaryota; kingdom Viridiplantae; phylum Streptophyta; class Magnoliopsida; order Solanales; family Solanaceae; genus Lycium; species Lycium ferocissimum. The sequence goes on from NW_026720222.1 coordinate 3,552, forward strand.
ACAGTGAATAGACTAATGAAGGGAACGAAGTATATGATGTTTCAATAAGTAAGAAATAGCATTTGATGATCCTAATTGAGATTTCAAAGACATTTGAGGTAAAGAGAAGAAAGTTGCCAAGAAAGGCAAGGTATACGTTAGGTATCGAAAAGGATTTATGAGTAACATGTTAATGATAACTTAATGATGTCTTGGAGAAGAGTTATAATGTCCCTTAGATTGTTAATGAGGTGTTAAACAAGTGTTAAGAAGGTTCCATAAGGATTGGAGATCGAACGAGTCGACGAGAACGAGTTTCGAAAAAGCTGGGAATTATACGGTCCAACATACTGGCCATGTAAAATGTACTAGCCGTATGTTAGCCCGTATATTCTACACAGAATGGCAGCCCTCACTGGACCTAATCTACGGCCACACATACAGCCCATATAAATTATACGGACCCTATGTTGGTCCGTAGAACTGAGTTGGGGCAGGTTCTAAATTAATATAAGGGACCCAAGTTCATTTCATTTCATTTCATTTTCACTCCCCTTCTCTCAAGAACTCTCTAGAATATTTCTCCACACCTTTTCCACAAGAACTCAATAAAAATTGATGATCAACTTCATCAAACCAAGAGAATCAAGTGCAAGAAACTCATTAAGGTTCATCTAAGACAAGAAATCCAAGTGGAAGTGGAACTAGGGTTTTGCTCAAGTGAAGTGTTTCTACCTAAAGTCCATTCGTACACCATCTAAGGTAAGCTTTATGGTCATTCCATGTTGTTTAAAGTATTGAGAGGTCAAAAGACTTGGATTGTAAAAGGACATAGAAAATGGGTCATGAATGTGAGAATAGTATCATTTTTGAGTAGTAGCTTGGAATGAGTCATGATTCTTAATATGTTGTGATTATAATTATGTTATAAATGACATTAAGAACATGGGATAGACATTGTATATGAGTGAATGTAATAGTGTGCTATGACCATGGATATGGATGATTTGAAGTGAATTGGGAAATGTGGATAATATAGGTGTGTGAAGATTATTGCTTATGATGTTGTGAATGTTATTATAAACGTTTGGGAGTTGATATATGATATGGAGAAAGTTGTATAAATAAAGGAGATGCTGCCCAATTTTCTCTAGCTTTAGTCAAGTATGCTAAGCTACCGATTAGCTAATGTTAGTATAACCTCTAATGAAGGTAGAAATGTGAGCACTGAAGGAGAACGTTCAAGTGATAGAATAGCTAAAAGAAAAGGTATGTAAGGCTAACCCTTCTTTCAATAAGGCATGGTTCCTTGGCTATATATATCTATCCTTTCATGAGTCCATAATGTCCTCCAAATGATTCTATCTTTAAAGCTACTAAAGCTCATGATTCTCGTTATGTTTACAATTCTACTAAATTCCTTAAATGATGGGTGATCCTCTAAGGATAGATTTAATGAGATGATGATAGTAATGATGTCGAAGATGCTTATGAGCTCTTATGTATATGTGTCTATGCATGATTATTACGTAAAACCGAGCTTATATGGCCAGGTATGATATGTATTGCGCGCACACCACTGCAGTCGTGTACGGATAACCCTGAGCCTTAGCAGGGCCAGGTATGTTTAATCACCGAGCCTTGCCATGGCCGGGTATGTGAAACACCGAACCTTCATGGTCGGGTATGCTATGAATATGAATATGGATATAAATACGGATACGGATAAGGATGTATGTATATGTACATGTGTATGTACAAAACCACTCATTAGAAATGGAAGGTCCCTATGAACGACAAGTAAGTGTTTATGACGATAGTTCTATTACCTCCCATCTTATGCTATTTCTTATGTTGTCTCTTTATGCTTCTATAATGATGTTGATTATGCTTTACATACTCGGTACATTCTTTGTGCGCGTCTTTTTGTTTGTGGAAGGCTGCGTCGTGCCGCGCAGTGGCCGGGGGGAGACCGCAGGGGATTGATCCGAGCTTATTACTCAGTGACTACATAGAGGAACTCCATTTCATTCGGAGCTACAGCTTTTGGTATCTATTCTTTTGCGTACATACTTATAGGTATATATGGCGGGGTCCTGTCCTGCCTATATGATGTGGCACACTCTTCTTAGAGGCTCGTAGACATGTGTATATGGTTAGATGTCTTTAGCCTTGTCAGCTTATATTTTGTATATCATTTTGATAGCCTCATCGGCTTATGTACATTGATATGGGCATAGTTGTTGATGGTGATATAAATGTATTGTTACCCAATGAGATTAGCATAAATGAATTAAACTATGTGGCTCGCCTAGATGAAAATGTGAATGTACGATAAGAGGTGCCCAGGTGGGGTAGCACCGGGTACCCGCCATGGCCCTCCGGTTGGGTCGTGACAATTATTGAGCTTATTTCATGATTTCCTTGATTTTATTCATGGTTGTTGATCTCACCTTATAATCGTTGTTCCTTTACGGTGAGATATAGCGATGATGATTGTTCCATAATATATTTGGAGGTTACCGACCTTACGTCACTCCGATAGAGTTGTAGCTTTTATTTGAGCTCTCATGCATACTATGTATATATATATGTGTGTGTGTGTGTGTGTGTGTGTATGATTAAATCGGGCCTAATAGGATGGGAAGACACCACTACGGTGGGCGTAGTGGGCGGCTTATGGATAATAATAATAATAACATCATGCCTATATGGCATGGGAAGTCACCACTAGTTAGCGGCGTGAGATGGATTACCCCAGACGCGGGAGGCTCGGACGCGAGCTAATGATGATAACACTGTGCCTATATGGACGGGCATCATACCACTGTACCTATATGGTTGGGCAGTTTACTTACATATATATATATATATATATATATATATATATATTTATTCTGTTGATTTAAAAAGTTAAAGTTAGCATGCATGGTATCCGCCTAAAAAGGTAATCAGATATACTGGTCATCTCTTTATCTCATGCTTCTTTATTCCTGTTTATGTTATTTTTCATGCCTTACATACTCAGTACATTGTTCGCACTGACGTCCATTCTTATGGACGCCGTGCTCATGCCCGTAGGTAGGCAGGGAGACGGATCAGATCCGTAGGTGCTTTATCAACGGAGTTCCAGGTGCACTCCACTTACTTTGAAGCTGTAGTCTATTGGTATTGGTCTTCATGGTCACTTGTATTCTATGTAGAGGCTCGTAGACACGTGTGTATAGTTAGACGTTTCATAACCCTACCTGTTCATATTGTTGTATAACATTTTGGTAGCCTTATCGGCTGGTGATGATGGGTATAATTGTTGAAGATTATATAGAGATGTGCCGTTATATTGTGATATATGTCCTTATAGATTATGATATCCATGAGCTATCTTTATGGTCCACCCAAAAATGATTATGAGATGTATGCTTAGAGGTGCTCGGTGTGTTAGCTCCGGGTGCCCGTCGTGACACTCTAGTTGGGTCGGGACATTTTCGACATGTACCGAGCCCTAGGCCTATGCCAAAACCATCATAGGTACTTCCAAGGGTGAAACCTATTGTTACCATGGTGGATCATTAAACATCTGACCAAATCCGAGGGTCCCTATTACCTGAGCGACCAAAATAGAAAAGATAGACTCAAATCCCATTGTCCAAATTTTGGGTATCAAACCAATAGGGTTAGGCCTTCATCTTCTCGAGACTTAGGGAAGAAAACATACAATGGATGTTCCCTGATTTCATAGCTGAGCGAGTCATGGTTAGAGGTAGAAAGTGCCCATCCTGCCACTCATGGGAATCTGAGGGATCCGCCCTTATGCACCGACTAGGGTCTTCAAACAATTTGGTAGTACTTAAGTAATACCCAAAGTATGTAACATGGGAGAATATGTGATTGATTACGAGAAGGACAAGATCCAAGGTGCTGGAGATATCGTCCTAGAGTGGAACGGTCGTATAACTTGGGGTCACAAGACTTTGGCTCATGATAGGTTTCACCCTGGGTATGATCGGACTACTGTTGAAACCCAATTTGGACCTTTCCATACTGTATGTATCTTACTAAGTTGCTATTTTACCGTTTCAATATTATGTTTAATTACGTACCTCATTATTATTGCGATTACATCCATATGATAAATAATAACTCATATTTACCCATAATTTTACAAAATGCACGTGTTGTTGTTGTTGTTGTTGTTGTTGTTGTTGTTGTTATTGTTATTATTATTATTATTATTATTATTATTATTATTATTATTATTATTATTATTATTATTATTATTATTATTATTATTATTATTTATTCCCTATTCTATTACTATTACCATAACGTTTAAAACCAATTTCCTCAGTGTAGATACAATTTTGCATAGCCAATTATTACTAGCTTTGTGTAAATATTGTTATTATTATATCGTCAGTACTTTTGGCATCTATACATTTTATAACTAATAACATCTAATTTATTCATAATTTTTTACATTCATAGTTTATGATTGAAAGTGATATGCAGTTATTATTATCGTTCTTATTTATATCCTTTAATCGAATAGCATTTTGACCTTCTCATACACTACTTATCTTACTAATCCGCTATTTATTTTAAATGTATTCTAACATTTTAGGTAATCACAAAGCTATTTTCTTTTGCTTCTTTACATAGCACTTTTATACTATTTTATTATTATTATTTTGTTATATTGTCACAACCCAATTTAGCTAAGTTGTGCGGGCACCTACCTTTCCCACCTCGGTAGGCGAACTCTTATCCCAACAATCTCAACTACATGAAATAATAAATAAATAAATAAGCGGAAGAGATGGAAATACGTAAGTCTGACATAATAATAGATAGAATATGCGGAAATACATCAAAACCATCCCAGAAATCTATCTAGTCATACAGAGCAACTAACTAGAATCTCAGTGCGGGAAATATCAATAATACATCAATAGTATGAATATGTCTCGGAATATCAAGTAAGACATAAAATAAAGGAAGAATCTCCAATGCGGCGGATGTCCCCATGCTCACCCTGTAAGACTTTAAGCAGCAACTCTCGCACCACTAGTCGCCACGAGAAGCAGAGGTCGATCCTACCTGAAACTCTGCATTCATAAAAGAATGAAGCACATACAGGTCAGTACAAACAACAAGTATTGGTCGGTATCATACGCCGACTAATATTAGCTATAAAGTAAGATAAACAGGTAAATTAACAAGGTATAAGTCAAACACGAGCCACAATCCAAGTACACATCATCACCTATGTTTAGCATCTAAACCCAAATGTGCCAACTCTCAAAAAACTTGGTCAGAATCTGTATATCACAAGTACATCACAAGAATATCACAATAGAAGCCATAGTACAATGCAATGCAATAAAGTGTGAAATGTGTATGCAATGCATATGCTGTGTACACATGTACTCCGATGATGGAACATCACATCTTGGTAGCACAACCCATGGGGGATCCGGCGGTCAAGTCTACCTTCTTACATTCAGGCAACAACCTCGGCACGCTGCCTCGCGATTCAGGCAATAGCCTCGGCAATCACTACGCGTCCTCGATTAGGGACACCATCGAACATCGGTCCTCACGTCACTCTCATCCAATTGAGCCCAGCTCATAACAATGTTTCCTCAAGTATCATCAATGTAAAACAGTATATCATGAAGTATGAGAATGCGTGCAATGTATGAGTTCAATGTCAATAATTAAATCAAAATCACAAGTACCACGCATGGGCACACCATCAATATCATGAAAAGGCTACACAATAAGCCATAATAGAACACTATCCTCGTATCAAACGTCAACAAGTAAGATACTACAATATGATAGTCAAGATATATCAATAGTCTCCAATATCTACCATCTCCACGTGGCATCAAGCCAACAGCAATAGAACAAGATAGGTCACAACACAATGGAGTGGCTAACCCCAAACACACAATAGGGCCCAACTTAGGACAATATCCAACCTAACTCCATACCCGAAGGTTTCCATGCTTCTCTGACAATATCGTCTAAATATATGCTTCTCTAAACGAAGTCTCACCACGAAATTAAAAAGTAAACTACCGGAAGGTACTGACCAACAATATCACCAACGAGTCGTATCACGACCAGGCGGTGGGCCATGACGGGAACTTAACCGTACTAGTCAAGTACCACCTGACATACATCTGACATGAATATGAACATAGGTGGGCCGATAGGGCCATCATGTGACTCAAAACATCTTATAGGGAATATGCTGTTACACCTTGGAAAATTTCCCTTGGCGTACAAGTGAGTAGACTCACGAAGGGCGTGATGAATACGAGGGTTAGATGAGCAAGGAAGAGAAATTGGTAGTCCAATTAAGATTTCCAAAGATATCGAGTAAAGTGAGAAAGTTGTTAAGGGAATCGATGTTATAAGTTAGTGCGTTGGACGAAACTACGGAGTATTGAGTTAAAGATGCCTTAGGTATGTTGTGGAGGAGAGTTATAATGTCTCCTAGATTGTTAATGAAGTGATAAACAAGTGTTGAGAAAGGTTCCATAAGGATCGGAGATCAAACGAAACCGACGGGAACAACTTTGGCGGAAGCGATGAGTTTCCACGACCACTTCCACGGCCCTTATAATATTCCACGGACCGTGGAATGGTTCGTGGGAAAGGGCGGAGAGAAAGGGCGGTGGTGGAAACACCCGGGTTCCCGACACGTTGGGTTCCCGGACCGGGAACCGTCCCGGGGGAATCCGGAATAAATGTTCTGGG
>NW_026720223.1:0-10463 GCF_029784015.1 Lycium ferocissimum
ACTGGGTTTGAAGTGGGGTCCGCCTCCCTACTTGAGGGTGTGACAACCTATGTGTATCATAGTCCGTCCACAGGGCATACAACCGTTCTGAATACAATGACCGCGATGCAAATATATATATATATGTATATATATATATATGTATACATATATATATATGTATATATATAGTCGATCCACGAACATCTGGTAGATTACGAGATACAATGACCGCGATGCAAATATATATATATGTATATATATATATATATATGCCTTTACCCATTAGCTCCGTCGAGCATCATATCATATCGGCCCCTTCGGGCATCATAATCATCATATACCAGCTGATCAGGTGGTTTGCGCATATAACGCCATAGCTCTTCCCGTGCCGCATAATATCATGATGCATAAATATATAAATATGTATGTATGGATGATGCATGACAAGACTTATGAAAGTCAGAACTCTCTTCAGAGTGACTTTCTAGTCGTTATCATCCTACCTTGTTAAGAACATCTTCTTATTATCATACGCCCCCTTCGGGACTTTGGATCTTTATGAAAATGTATACAAAATATGGCACCTTATATATATGCCCCTTCAGGACTTAGGAACTCGAGACATGATCAATGTCATCATATGGGAAGCTAAGACATAAGCTCTTAGCACTTCTTGGAATAGAGTCATTATGAGGAACGTTTGGTTACATTTTGTTTCCATATAGACCATGCCAAAAGAATGAAGGAAAGGTTAGCCTTAACATACCTCGAGTCTCAAATACAATCCAATAATGACCTTGTCACCATTAGAATGCCAATCCTATAACAAAGGTATACATGAATTAACTTAGGTGACTCTAGTATATCACGTATATCGAATGATAACTCGTTACTAAAATGAATCGGATAGAATTTCCCCTATTTCTTAACGATCACAATACAACGAACAATACTAACAATATTAACTATAATCCTTTTCATTCCTCCTTGGACCCAAATCAGCAACAACACAAGAGTATACGCAAAACATCCCAATATACGCTCATATACGATATCTTTATACATTTTCTTCTTTTCCTATTCATGAAGTAGAACAACAACAACAACAATATCAACTACTATCTAAATACAAGGAAAATCCACCAACAACATATCAATAATATGCTCTACACGAGCTACCAAACCCCCCTCCGATCTCCATGCCATAAGAAAACAACCCATAATCTACTTATATACAATTACTATGACTTGAACTCACGTCATTCGATAACCGTTCCATGAGTGCTTTAACAAATACATACCTTAAATGCTCGTGCGAGCCCGTAGAAGGTCGTAAATGAGAAATCGTACTGGATTCGCCTTCATAAAAGTTTCCCGACACCTTACTTAACTACGATTCCAACTGCTTGAGAGAATTTGATGAAATTTTCATAAAATAAACCATATTTATTTGTTGCTACACTTCGCTGAAATGCAAAGGGAGAGAAAGACGTGCCCAGTACTTTGTTGAATTGAAGAAGGATCAATTGTTTGCTGCAACTCTTTTAAACTTCAATAAAAAGAAAACGAAGATGGTGCTGCTAGCTAATAAAAATAGGCGGTGGAGAAAAACACAATGAATGAAAAGGAAACTTTTTAATCCTATCTACAAAGTTGATCCATTAATATACTGTGTATAATATCTAACTAGTAACTATTTCACGTGAGATCACATGTAGGAAAGTATGATATTTTTGTCTTTTACCAAACATGGCCACTAATTGCTAAATTAGTGAAAACTAGCAATTTTCCACATAGTCATTTAGGAAATATTTTAAAATTAAGAGATTATCCACTTAATGGATAATCATAATTTATTTAAAAAAGCTAAAACTTAGCTACTAAGAAATATGACAATTAATTTATACAAACTGGGCAACTATAATAAATGGTAACAAAATATATTTTTATCAAAATTCCAATTTTCCAAATTATAGGTACAATTTTTGTACTACTAATTCTCAAAACAGGAAAAAGATATTTTTTTTCTTATGAGGGAATAATTTCTATTCTTAAAATAAAAATCTCATTTATAAATTTTTTCATGTTATATATATATATATATATATATATATATATATATATATACGAAGTGGTAGTACTAGTAGCTACCGAAATCATACTGATCAAATATTTAGTAAAAGGTTTTACTTAAAAGAAAATATATCTACCATATCAAATAATATCTAACGATGTCAAATGTTGGAAAACTCACGAGGTCTTATAATAACACTGTCAGAAACCCTCTATAACCTCATGAATGACCATAGTCCCTACGAACTCATTTGGACTTAATACGACACATCCTAACGCTAAGGTATGAGATGTTACAGTAAGTTGAGGTCGAAAGAAATAGCGTCAGCGAAGGTTCAGTGGAAGAACCATCCCGTTAAGAAAGCCACTTGGGAGACAGAATCCGATATGTGAAAGAATTATCCCTAGCTTTTCACTGAGTCGGGTATCTTTCCCTCGTTCCCTCTTTTGTCCGTTCGGGGATGAACGGTTGTTTAATTAATATCTGATGTAATGACCCGCTAGGTCGTTATGTGGGTTGATGAAGAAAACTAGACCTCCATTGGGAATTTCGAGGCCGCGGGTGAGTCTGTAGCGTGATTTTATGTGTCTGTGCATGTTTTGTTTGCATCTGTAGGGGCTTGGATTGGTGTTGGGATTTTTGGGTGAAAACTGGTGCAAAAATCCGAGCTACTAGCCAAAATGGACTGCTGTAGCGGGTGTGGGACTGCAACAGTGGGTCTGTCATAGGGTGTAGGGGGTCGCCGCTATGGGGTGGCGGGACTTTAATGAGGTCCTTCATTGCAGGAGCTTTCCCACTATAGTGAGACTGGTGCATTGAGGCTTTAACCGCTGCAGTGAGGCTATCACCGCTGCAGAGGTCGATGGGTGGCAGAATCCGTGTTTTATATTCTTTATTTCGAACCTATTCCCCATATAACACCAAAACAATTTCCAAGAACCGTTGTGGCAAAAATTCGAGGCTAGGGCTAAAGTACTATTGAAAGGTAAGTCTCAACCCTTGACCTTATTAATTCCATCATCATGATAGATACCATGAGTAGTTAAAGGTCCATTATTGGTGAATGAAAGGGCTAAAACCCTAGATCTTAAGAAAACTCTTAGTTAATGAATGGTTGTTAATTTTATTGTTGTGTAATCATCTCGGAGTATATATTATCGCTTTTTAGGATAAGAACTTTTCTATTGATGGTGGAACTTCTTGATTGAGACCTAGAGTTTCGTAAAGATGATAACTTTGGCATAAAAACTGCTTGTAAAAGGGTAGGAACTATTACAAAACCCATGAACGGATATAATATGATTAGTGGGGTTGATACTATGATAAAATGACGCTTAGTGATAGTTCACCCATTTTAAAGGCGTAGAAGTAGTTGGGTTCTTTTCCCCAAAGTGTTGTATTATTTGAGTAGATGATTTGAATACTCATATAGCTGTATATTTCTAGACTTTGAACGTTCGGAAGATTTATGAAAGGGAAAAGTTATCGCGGAGTGATTACATTGTTCCAGTTCTGCTTTGAGGTAGGCTACGGTCTACTTGAGTTAGACTTTGATTAGTTGATTGTATGTGATATGAAATTGATAGGAGAGGCATGATTAGGGATTCGGACATAAAGTGTGGTTGATAATTCCTACAGTTTGATATAGATTGATTAATTATATGGTGAATTGATATGAAATGAGAAAGGAGTTCATATATACTCTTCTTGTTGACTTGGAGTAATCCCTTATTCATGATTATTGATGAATTGATTTTGAGTCTTGATATAACTTGTGATATGGTGACTTGTGTTCCCTGATATTGATTCCTGATTTTTCACATTCCTTATTGATTGTGGAATGAAAATACATTGTGATGAGAAGGATATATAATTATGAAACGGAACATTTGATAGAGAGTGAGGATGTGGCCTAAGTTAAAGGCTCGTAATCAGACGTAAGATTCCGGAGCGAGGGTATACGGACACCATGGGTCCCCTGTATGTCATGGCTTATCGGTCAAACACTACCATTTAGCATGTGTGTACGGATATGTGACAGAGTTGAGATAATTAGTGTTTTACGATTTTGTTTGGTGATAACATGGGTTGAGTTACTCTAATTGATTTCTATTTGTGTGGATTTATCTTATCCCTGCGTTGGCTGATATTTCGGTGTTGGATGGTTTTTGTAGATAGTTCTTGAGATTATGTGTTTTTGTGCCTATCTGTCTATTTTATTGATTTTGTGATTGTATGCATGATACTAATCTTAGTCGGCCTATAATATCTACATATACATAGTGTTTGTATTGATACTACCTTACTGCATTCTTTGAGTGCAGATTGTGATCCAGAGACTTCAACAAGACCTCATATTTAGCTTGAGGCCAGTTTCTGACAGATTCAAAGGTGAGCTATTATCCATGCCAGGCCACGCAAGATCTTTCCTATCTTAGATGTCTATTTCATTTCAGACTTTTGTGTTTTTTTTACAGTGGTTCTTTCTTAGACAGTTACGTTAGAGTCCTTGTACGATGACTTTCAGATTATTGAGTTGTAATAGTTTAGACTTCCAGATATTTTATTTAATTATGTCATGAATAGACTTTTGGAGATATTTATACTTGTTATATCCTTGAATGCTTAAAATTTGGCTAACTAATTTGATAATAGTTTGGATGGTTGGTTACATAGATGGTTTGCCCACTAGGGGATTTGGGTGGATGTCACTCACGCTTGTTTGGATCGTGACAATATTACCTTCTGATAAGAAATGACAAGTTTTGAAGACATGATAAGCCCTAAGGAACCAGATATAATTTGGTTCACTTGTCTGAACTTGGTTAACCTTATGATATCTCGTATCTTTGCTATTCTAACATGCTCCTTGCAGGATCAGATGCCTGCAGGATTTGCTCATAGATGAGAGACCAGATATTTTGATTCAGAAGGACTAGATGGGATCAAGTCTCCAGCCTGCAAGGCCAACGACACAGTTGTAGAGCTACTGACCATATAGCCAGTACTTACAACTTGTTCGAAGAACAGATGAGGTGTTACACCTCGCATTCTCAGAGCATGAGTATTCCACGTACTTCACCATATTAATAGAGTATCGGAGACATTCCATGAAGTTTTGAAAGGTATAAGCCATGGGAACTTCATAACAATGAAGTAAAGGATGAATTGCGATCTCGTAAGTCGTGACTGGGAAGGACAACCTTGAAACCAAAGGACATGACCATTTTCAAGTATGATTAATGATAAATATCATGTATGGAGAGTTTTAGAAGATTCCAGGACCAAGCAAAGCGATGAAAATAAGTTTGACGAAAATTTAGAAAAAAAAGTTGGCAGAATTCTGGACAGAATTTTGGGTCAAATCTGGAGGGGTATATCTCTGAGTATATGAGGAGTTTTAAGGTGTTTCAAAAGCCTAAAATTAAGTTCATCAAGTCTAGTTTCCAACTCAACAAACCGTTCATCAATATGACATCGGAGCAGGGAGTTATGGGCATTTTAAAACGGACAGTCAGAGGAACCCGAACCTAGGCGGGAATCCGGAAAATCCACTTAAAAGCCCACTTATGTTTTGACACGGCCCAATCCGAATTTGGCACCTATAAAAGGGCCTGTACACTTCATTTTAGTCATTTTTCTTCAACTCCATAATCCTCTAGAACTCCCCTAACCTCTCCACACCTCTCTAGAATTTTCCACACTTCTCTCTCCACTACAAGAATATTCTTGAAGGCTTTCCACCATTCCAAAACATTCTATACCATCACAAAAGAGGATTAAACTCCAAAGCCCCAAGCTAAGTCATGGGGCAGGATTGTTCTTGTCTCCACTTAATGTTGTGATAAATTTGGTCTTGGAAGAAGTTGAGTGGGGTGAATTTCTTCTAGTGTAAGGTATGTTCTCCATCCTATTTCATGGGCGTTGCCCCATTCCCCAATCAAATGTTTGGATGTGAGCTATACTCCGCGAGGGACTCCTGCAGGTAATAAGAAGCTTAAAAAATGAAGCCCATTATGTGGTGATAAAGTTGAAGATTTAGCAAGTCCTATAAAAGAAGAGAATCATAGTATAGAAGTTGCAAATTATTAAAGTGAAGATGATGACTATGGAATGAGTTTGAAAGGAGATTTTGGATTAATTTGAGATCAAATTGAATAAAATTCTTGGATTATGGTATTGTGAATATTGTTATGGTTAGTTGAGAAATTTGGAAAACATCGTGTGGGATGTTTTATGGAGCTTATTGGTGTTGATAATATTATTGTGATGTTGGTATTGTTGTTGTTGTTGTTGGTTGTTGGATTGTGATTTCGGGCTAGGCATATAAACGGGGAGGTCTTTGAATTTCGTGATTCTAAACGGAATTAAATTGAAGGCTTAAGATGAGCGTATGACATTGAGCCTAATAATAGTATGAATGGTTTATATGTAGATTTACGAACTTGGAAGGATAAATGTTGAACGACTAAGGCGACCGAAAGGTATGTTAAAGATTGTCCCTTTCTTTCAAAGGCATGACTCCTATCGTACGATTTCATAAATGTTTTCATAGCTTCTTTGTTTCCAAAAGCTAGATGTTTATGACTCCAAAGCATGATTCCTTTCCCGATAACCTGTAAATGTCTTTCCAAAATGCTAGTATTTTCCAAACCAAAGGTTATGATTATGTGAGCCCTTGTGATAGCACGACGAACATGTTTTTACAATGATAATGATGATGTTAAAAGTGAGAATATTTTCTACAATGAGTATGATGATGATGTTTTTATAGATAAATGTCTCAAGTTATGAGATCGATATTTTTATGAGAATATTGAGCTATTTTCCTAACTCTCTCAATTTTATTCATTGTTGTTGGCCTCGCTTAAAATAATTGTTCCTTGAGGTGAGATAGAGCGATGATTATTCCATAATATAATCGGAGGTTACCGACCTTACGTCACTCTGATAGAGTTATAGCTTTTCTTGGGCTCTCATGCATGCTGCTTATATGATATATGAGTATGATATATGTATATGTATATGGGGAATATGGGAAAAAGGCGGCGCTATGAACGCATGGCCACACAGTCGATTGATATAATATGATATCATCGTAACGGGGATATATGTGGTTAAATGGATCGGGCCGTTCGTTCCTCGGCATTACTATATATATTTATATATATGGATCGGGCTGCACGTTCCGCAGCACTGAGCATGCATGGTATCTGCCTAAAAAGGCACTTAAATGTACAGGTTACTCTTTCATCTCACGATATGCTCTACATTTCCACCATGTTATTATTCATGCTCTGTATCTCTTACTATGTTATTATTCATGCCTTACATACTCGGTACATTACTCGTACTGACATCCCTTCTTGTGGATGTCGCGTTCATGCTCGCAGGATCAGATAGCTAGCCAGACAATCCACAGTGATGGACCTCCCCACGGCGGCGGGTACGGCTGCCAGATACGGAGCTTCGACTTTTGGTATGCTATCTGGTTATGTACATATATGGGCATGGCGGGGCCTTGTCCTGTCCTTTCTACAGTTTGTACTCCATAGAGGTCTGTAGACAGTGATATATAGTTGTAATGTCATGCAACTTTATCGGTGCTTATTTTATTGTACAGTATATGTATATAGCGGCCAAGTCGATTTGCGCTGTTACTCTCAGTATTCATGCATGTATATATGTGTTGGCCGTGAGTTCTCGATACGGTGTCTTTTGTGTTGACTGTTTGGGAGACAATACAGCTCAGGTACAGATTGTGTATGGACCCAGGATGGTCAGTGAGAAGTAAATGCAAGCATAGGAGTGCTCAGCCAGTAGTGGTCGGGTACTCGTCACGGCTCATCGGTTTCGGCCGAGACAAAAGTGGTGTCAGGGCAGTTCGTCCTAGGGATTGTCTATAGACCGTGTCCAGTAGAGTCCTATTTATGGGTTGAAGTCGGTCACACTTATAAACAGGAGGCTGCAGGGCATTTAGGAATCATTTACCTTTCCTTCTATCTTAGGTCGTGCGATAGAGCCAGAGTCTAGGAAAGACCGCTTCTGACCTCTTTTTCCTGTAGGTAGGTGCAGACTGACAGAAGATGCAGAGATCAACCTCAGGTAGCGGGGGTGCTAAGAAGGCCCCCAGAGTATATCCACGACCCCGAGCTCGGGATCGGCGGAGGAGCCTCGGTTATTCCGTTAGGCCCGGTCCTCGGAGGACGACGATGATTCCTCGAGTTTTTGACATCCACGTGGGAGGGACCCCCGAGGACGATTATGACACAGATCCGTCTGAGTATTCGTTTGGGACACCAGATGAAGAGGTCCCCGAGGCCGTACCAGCTGCTTCTATGGCAGAGCATTACGTCAGACCAGCTACCTCGATGAGCGTTATGGATTACTCTAGCCTACTGTCACGGCGGTCGGTCGGGGTGCCCGATTATCCATATCCCTCGGACCCGAAGGAGAGAGATGATGAAGGCCAAATGAGCAGATGGTGGGTGGACAATGATGAAGAGCACACTTTACCTTATAGAACACCAGATCAGACTAGAGACCGATCGACTACAGGTATATGAGACTTTATTGAAATTTCCTATGTTGGTGTATTTCACCTTGTAGATTATTACCTAATAGCGGCGAGCGAAAGTCCTAAAGGGGGCCGATAACCAAGTATTTATAAGTAACGGCGATCAAGGTGTTTTCACCACCATTGGGAATCTTGAAATTTAGGACGGAAGGTAGCCATATATATGGATGAAAGGTGAATATTGAACAAAATAATATTTATGTAGTCAGAAGAATAAGAGGTTTTTTCTAATCCGGAGGCAGATGAATTCCGAGAATGTTTTGGAACCTGTTAAGACTTCAACTTGCCCTGGATGATGCGATGAAGGTCATGAAGTAAGGTGCGTGTGACCAAACCAGCATTAACGCATTGGATTTCATTAGACAAATTTAAGCGTCTTTGGGGTAAGAGAAACACTAGGATGGGAGACCCCCTGGGAAGTGTATTAAAAATCCTACGAAGTCAGACATAAGAGGCAGATAGGCAATTAGAGTAGCCTAAGGGGTAATTGGAGTATATGGAGTGGTTGGGAGCTCTAAAAGATCGTGATGAATTAGGCGGACTAGATCGGTAAAGAGAAGGAAGGCGCATCACTGTTTTAAGATTAGGATAGGTTTGTAAAGTATTCGGATGTACTTGTGAGCAAGGCGTTAGAAAATATATGTGTATGCGTATGATATCTCATATGTGGTCTTACCAACGGGTATGTGTATCCCAGCAACCGACGTTGCAGTATATGGAAGGCATTAATCAAATAAGGTAACAAAGTTCAAGTGGCAAAATGGTACGAATGTTACAAGGTAAGTTAATGTTATTCTTCTTTGCCGGAGTTAGAGTTGAAGGTCCTAATGAAATAACATCGGGAAAGGAAGAAAGTGAGTATATATAGGAAGAGAAGAGATTAGAATGTGAGAGAGAAGAAGAGAAGTAAGAAATGAGGGTGAGTGAAGCAAGAGAGATGACGAGCAAAGCAAGGGACTATTTGGATAAAATTTAGGAGTAGGTGTGTGAAAGGAATAGATTGTGATAGCACGAATAGGAAATGAACGTACGAATTGAGAACAAATATTGGTCGATGGGACTAAAGGGAAGTAACCACGAAGAGGAAGGAAGTGAGGAAGAATAAGCGAAGGTTTGGTAACAATGTTGGGAATTCCGGTTCTTGAGAAGTAATCGAGGAACTAAGACGCAGCGAGAAGACATAATCACCTTGGAGAGGAGGAGCCCTCAAAAGATGATTTGGAAATAAAATAGATACTGTGACTCTAAAAGGATATTCTACGAACTTTAGGGTTAATGTTATAATATGAGGAAAGGAGGAGAGCATTTAGGAGTAAGTAAGCGGGAAATCTTTAACCACGGGGGTACATAGGATGCTTTAACGATTTAGCTGTAAGAAACCGATCAATCATTGAGATAAGAACGAGGATGATGGGACAACACAAATAATTAGAAAATTAATGGCATGGGATAAGAATTTCGATGAAAGGCGAGAGATTCGGTCTAGAGAGTGGTGTCACGCCCCCGATTTCAGGGCCCGTAATGGGCACGGAGCCATTGTTTAGGGTCGAGCGAACCCTCGGACTCTTGCCACACATAAAGATCTTTGTCCAAACTATATAAATCGAATAAAATAAAATACATAGCAAATGCGTCGAATTTTTTTTTTTTTTTCGTAGCCTCGAATCAAACAAACTCGTAATCATACAAAATTTCATTACATAAATACGGAGTGACATATCGGTGACGGAGCGCCAAAGCCCGACAAACACCCACGACGGTAGACGCAGTCTCCCAAAATCCCGAACTCTAACAACAAACTCGACGGGGCCCCCGGGGGGAATGGAGCTT
>NW_026720224.1:0-10460 GCF_029784015.1 Lycium ferocissimum
TCAAGTCTTAAAGATGATTTATGTGCATATGGTTTCTCACTACTACTGCGCTCGTGCAAAGCTCGATATGTCCTTCCACGAGACCCCGTGCCAGGACACGCATTCGTGCACGTTCCACTGCATTGTTCACCGAGTCCCTCACTAGAGGGCCGGGACACGCTATATATATATATATATGTATGATGATATGATGATATGGGGATGGTGGCCAGGATGGCATATGATGATTCTATCCACCGAGTCCCTCACTAGAGGGCCGGGACACGCTATGCATGCATATGTATATGATTTATGCTTCAGAGGTAAGCCTTACAGTTTTCTGGTTATTGTACCGATTTTCTACGCTTCTTATTCCAGTATGATCCTGTTCACTGTGTTTCATGCTTTACATGCTCAGTACATATTCCATCACCGACCCCTTTCTTCGGCTGCGTTTCATGCCCGCAGGTACAGATACACGTTTTGGTGATCCGCCGGCTTAGGATTCCTATTCAGCTGCCTTGGAGTGCTCCCTTGTTCCGGAGCCCATACTTTGGTACAGACTCTTTTGTTGTATATATGTATGCCTATTCAGGGGTACGGCGGGGCCCTGTCCCGTCATATGATTCTGTTATTACTCTTAGAGGTCTGTAGACGTATGTGTGGGTTGTGGGAAGCCACTGGTCTGTTGTGTTTTTGTATTGAATGTTCCCAGGTTTATGTGCGATTTGTATATATGTATATGCGACGCCGTGCCTTGCTGTACGTACAAGCTCTTATTATGTTTGCTATGGTCTGATTGTAGTTGACAGGTATGTACGGGTGCCCAGCTCGGGCACTAGTCACGGCCTACGGGGTTGGGTCGTGACACCCGAGACGCAGTGAAGGAAGTAATAACAGCTCGCACGAGCAGAGTAGTGAGAAACCACATGCACATAAATCATCATTACAGACTCAATGGATAAGTAGACAAATCAACGCTCGAGTATCGAATAGTAGTCACACTTAGGGCTCTTGAAATATCATTACGAAAACATGTCACATAACGTCTCAGAAATCATAAACATATATCGAGCCAATCCGAGCCCGCCTATGAAAGTTACGGGCATTAGTCATTATCGAACATTTTACGAACATATCATAGCAATCCGAGACCATACATGAAAGTTAGGGACATTATACGCTATAGAACCTCCTACGAGCGTTTCGAAGCGATCCGGTTCCGTCTATGAAAGTTATGGCCATTAATAGACATAGAATCTTTTAAGAACAAAAATTCTTTTTGCAACATTTGAAATTCAATCATACATAAGACTTAAGGACCATAGTCCGACCATATGAAGAATGTCAACATCAAGAAGCAAATAAGAATCGTAAACATGCTAGGGACCTGAGAATGGGAGTTACCCCGAAGGCACATATATCATGTCATATCTTACTTACGTCTAAGACATGCCAAAGAAGGAAATAGTAAGCTTTACATACCTCGTCCACTTCCTAAGCTAGTCCAAACTTAAGTCTCGGGGCTTTCCAAGATCTACAACAACATCATTAGATACTACACACATTAGTTGTAGGCACTTAGGAATTCATTCCCAAGCTATCACTTTTTCTACAGAAATTTGGGCAGCATTTCCCCTGTAAATTCAACATCCCCGAGAATTCAACTCGGCCAAATCTTCAACAACAATACCAACAACCATATTAACAACATCAATAATCAATTTAAAACGCATTCTAACATTAACAACCTTCTCCCACATAATGCGACGACATTCACTTACGACATTTCAACTACATATAATCAAGCCAACAACAATGCTCGCACATTCAATTACTAAACCGAGATCGTTCAAACAAGATTCAAGAACATTTCAAGCAATCCACACAATATTCAAAATAACCCAACCAACACATACTCCACCCGGAAACCTTCCCATTCAACAAGAACAACAACACACCTTTCTTTCTTCCAAACTCATGAACTACACCAACAATCTACACGTTAACAATGTCATTATCATAATTATAAAATCTACATAAGAATCACGTTAACTTCCAAATCAGCCCACAACAATTACAACTTCAACTTGATTCATTAAACTTTCATTATCATCATAGATTCCACAACAACAACAACCAAAAATACTAAATAAAATTAGTTCAACATGCCTACACCAAATCAGCCCATATTCGGCCACAACATCAACATACAAATTCCATAATTTTCATCCATTTCTACACCCTACAACAACACCCAAGCATGCTAAATACAATTAATTCATCATTCCTACACAACACAACATATACGCGGCCAAGCACCAACACACACGGCTCAACATCAACATCCATTCTTTCATGAATTTCATTCATTTCCACATACTACAACATGCACAAATCATCCATAACACATGAAAAAGAGGATTGAACCTTACCTTCTCCACTTGGTTCTTCAACATAGCTAGAGTTTGTGCTTGCAAGAATAAATGATTTGCTTGCTCCAACAACTATCTCACGTTAAAGAGGACCTTCCAATTGGTTGATTAGCTAGAAGAAAATATTTTTTTTTATCACTATTTGAGGGCTTCCATTTTTGCTTGCTATGGCCGAATGGCCTTCCTCTTATGTTCTCCAAGTTTCTTGAATTTTCTAAGGGTTGAAGATGATGAAAATAAAGAACTTGTCATCTTCCAATTACATAAATTAGCCATCCATGTGGACCATGGCCCACTCCATAGTGGCCGGCCACTTGGCCCTTTTTATTTCATGAATTTTAACTTTCCAAAATTAACTTTGAACCCCAAATTTTTCTTAATATTTCATGCCAATAAAATCATAAGCAACTTATGCCTTAAAACAAAGTCGAGGGTCAAAAGTCTTTACCTCGTATCCCGGAATAGTCTTGTCCTTAACTTATCATGGTTAGCTCGGATTGTCCCAATGTACAAAATACGGGATATAACACGATAGACGTTATTCGTTCTGAGGCTCTCTAAAGAGAAAGTGCAAGGCTCAACTGGATTAGTTCCTGGCACCTGGTTAGCATCTTGGTAGGTTACGACTTACCTTTAGGTTAGACTTTAGTTAGCAAAGCATATGTAGAAGTTAGTTATTGAAAGAGAAATCATGTTAAGCATTGGAGTATGAAGTTGGGATGGATATTCTTAGATTGGTATTGCTGACTGATTTGTGTGATTTATTGGCTTGTGTCCATGTGTGTGATATTGGACTTGCACTTATTTTCCATATTGTGACTATGATACGGTTGTCTTTCATTTAACTTGACATTATCATGGATAGATGAAAGGGCCTGACTTGATATTTATATTTTGATATGTGTCCATGTGTGGCATGACTGGATTGATATGATTCAATTGGTATAGTTATTTTGCATTGCATTCATCCTCATTTCCCTGATACATTTATATTACCTGTGTTTGGTGCTGATAATGATAAGTGAGAAGGGAACATCCATGATTCTTTAGACGTACTTGATATAGTAGCCATCTCTGGGCTGTGTGCGAAATGGCTAGTGGTGTGGAGGTGAAATCCAATTAGGTTGGTTCCATATGGTGTTATGTGGGCTTGTCGCAATATTTGCTCTCTTGTATTTACATTCATCTCTCTTTTGATATCTCACTTATCATCGAAAAGGGAAGGATAATGAGAATAGCTTGAAACTGTGAAGAGTACTATATGACAAGTAAGGATGGATCCTTGATAGGATTTACTATTGATGTTGATATCAAGAATGGCATACATTCTTATTTCATATGATGATTTGTTATGAAATGTGATTGGAAATAATGATAAATGTGAGAATGTATTCTCCGAAGTCTTTGCCGGAGAGCGTAAAAGAGAGATGAGTGTCTGATGCTCGAGGTCTTTGCCGGGATCATGAGAGTGGTACATGGACTTCGCGGGTATCCCATGGGTCATGACTATCGATACGTGGAGGTATTCTGTCTGCAGCATGTGTGTACGATATGAGATAGTGGGCCAGTGCATTGCATCGCATTGCACATGCATTTATATTAAATCCATTCACATCACCGATTCTGGTTGTTGCATTTATTGTATTACATGGTGCGTTTCAGAATTAATTCCTTGGTTGATTATTTACTTGAATTTCCATGTGCCTGATTAATACAAACTTGGTGATTGATGGACACGAGAATTAGAGACTTGAGGTTACAGAGATCTATTGTTGTTCCTATTACCGTGAGATGGCTTATATTCACTTAGTAACCATATTTGATTGTTTACTTGCGTACTTGTTGATTTCTCTCTTTTATATATGTTAGCTAATTGTTGTCGGCCTATGATGCCTGCCAGTATGAGTGTTGTACTGATACTACTTTTGCTATACCCTTTTCAGGGTGTAGAGTTGTTCTAGGGACATGAGAGAGTTTCAGTTAGCGTTCAAGGATCTCACAGAGTTTATCTAGACTTTTCTGTTAAATTGTCATTCTAAACAGAAGTTATATTCAAGTTGTGGTTGTAACTTTTATTCAAGTTGTATTCTTAGAAGCTCTTGTACTATTCAGACCATATTCCTAGGGTAGTTGTTTTATTTTTCGCATTTCTATTTGTATATGATTTTGGGATTCTATTGCCCTTATTTATTATTGAAGTTTTTGGATGAACCTTTAAGGGATGGGTTCGTCTACCAAGTGGGAAAAGGGTAGCAGCCCATACGATTAGAGATTTGGGTCGTGATATGAAATGCCTCGAGGGCTATGGTATGCATAAGTACTGTATATATGTGTATATAACGCCGTTCATAAATATATATGTTTATATAATGCGATCAATCCTATGTGGGTGTCATCATTATGGCAAACTAATTAGTGGTGTCTATATAACGTTGTTCGTGTATATATATATATATATATATATATATATATATATATATATATATATATGGCGTCGGCCTCATGGGCATCATTATAATAATATCATATATGTATAAATGCAAGTATGATAAGAATACATTCGAGTCCACCGGAGTGATGTGACTCGGAATGTATTCTTATCATACTTATGCATTTATACATATATGATAATATTATAATGATGCCTATTGTGGTACGCCATATATATATATATATATATATATATATATATATATATATATATATGTATAAATGCATAAGTATACACACACACACACACACACATGTGTATATATATATATATACACACATATATATATATATATATATATATACACACACACACACACACACATATATATATATATATATATGGCGTCGGCCTTTGTGGGCATCATTATAATAATATCATATATATGTATAAATGCATAAGTATGATAAGAATACATTCTGAGTCCGCCGGAGTGATGTGAGGTCGTTACACCTCCGATTAACATTATGAGACTAACAACATTATCATTACATGACTCTAAGGGACTTACAAATCATATGATTAGACTTGCTAGAAACAATGCTATTAGAACATGGATCAACATGAACATTTCTAGCTACTAAGTGTGGAGTCGTTATGGTATAGCATTTCGATTACGCTTCGTTTCATATAGATCATGCCAAGATAAAGGAGGTTAGCCTTAGCATACCATGATCTCTTGGAATCCTTAATACCTCTCAAGTAGTTCACCAAACAATTCAATCTACAATTGCACAAAGCGGCTCATGATTAATACTAAGTAGAGACTAAGTTGGTAACTTAGGATAGTAGCTCGTCTATGTAAATTTGGGCAGAATCACCCCTTTAACATTGGCTTCCTTCAACTCAACATATCACAACAACATCCTAAGAGCCCCAAAAGACTATACCACCACAAGAAGTCACAATATATCAAGAAAAAGTTATCAATATCTCACGACGAGCGGCAAGCTGGGATCGGAACCCATGTATCCCATTTCACCCTTACGGATCTCTTACATTGACTCAAATTTACTCATATCATGATAGCAAGAATGTTTATTGTGTTTTCCAACTTTATACTTCACAAGAATAACAAGAAAACAGTCTAAAAGGTTGAACAACTTTAACTAGCATTTCTAGGTACTAGTCCATGTTTCTTCAAATCATTTACACCAACTAACATCAAATTGAACTCAAACACAAACAAGATGATAGTACTTTTACTTATAAAATGACCTCAAATCAGAATCCAAGCCCTTGATAGCTTACAATAACCCTCAACATCACAATAACATCCTAGAAGTGTTTTTCCTTAATTTAGCTAATCTTTTATGTTGGTCTAGGATGAAAGTGTTTTTTCACCTTTAATTCTTCAAAATCTGGTAGAGAGAGTTTAGGAGAGCATAGGTACGAAATTTGGGGTGAAACTAATGAAAAATGACCCCTTCAACACATTCAAAATGTCAAATGTTGGCCACCAGCTCACTTTCACAGTGGCTTTTTGTTATAGCCCGTACTTTGTACGTTTGGATATTTCGAAGTTGTCGTGGGAAGTCAAGGACGAGATTATTTTCAAAGATCATTTTGATGTACGAGTCGTTATAAAATTATTTATGACTATTATTAGTAGGGAGATATTGTGGGAGGTCAAGGGTAAAAGAGAAGTTTGCAAAATGGCCAATGGAAATAATGTGGAAGGTTGGGGCAAAATCGTAATATTGAGAAAAGTCGAGGGGCAAAATGGGAAATTCACCCAAGTTTCATGAAAATTCCAAAGAGGCCATATTGGCCATGTGACAAAAAGAGAAAGGGGGGAAATTAATTAAAGAGAGAAAAGATGACAAAAAAAGGATAAGTCATCCTTTAACAAAAATTTCAAGAAAATTCTAGAGAGGGGCATGTGCCCCTCACATGCTTGGAGATACTAATATATATATATATATATATATGAGTTGCCTTTTCATTCAAGAGAGAGGAGAGAAAATAAAGAAAACAAAGAAAGAAGGAGAAAAAAAAACCATGGCCTATTCGGCCATGAAGATGAAAAAAGGAACCTTATGAAATCTTGCTTCAAAAATTTTTCTCTTCATGTATTCCTATTAATTTAAGGTCCCTCTTCAACATGGTATGATTTTTTAGAAGAAGAGAATCACTCTTTGTTGCAAAATCATCACTTTAGCCAAGTTGGGAAGTTGTGAAGAAAGGTATGATTTCATTCCTTTTTATGGGTTGTGAAGACTTTGTTTATGTTGTGGAATGTAGAAATGAGTAGAAATCATGAAAACATGGAGGTTGCATGAGGGTTGTGTGAACTAGTATATGGCCGTGTATGTGCATGTGTTGTGTAGGCAAAAGTGAGTTGATTTTATGTGGTATTCTAGTTGTGGATGTTGTGAACTCTATATTGGGAATGAAAGTTTAATGACTTTGCTTGAAGTTGGAAATGTGGGAGGTGGTCGTGATCATGTGTGTATGGTGTAGGAAAATATGAACCAATTTTATGTAATGTAATTTGATAGTTATGGTTGTTGTAATGTGTAGAGAATGAATGAAAATTTTGAAGTTGACATGGGAGGTGTTGGCAGTATGTATGATGTTGAACATGGCAAGGGATGTAGTTAGTGTTGTTCTTGGGTTGGGAGACAATTTCGGGTGAGTTTGGTATTTGGTGGGAATTGTTGGAATGTTATGTAACTTGTTGGAAATGCTCTTGATTATGTTTAAATGATTGTAAATTAGTAAATAAATACATAAGTGTTGATATGGGGTTGAATGGATATAGTCGGATTGGAAGTTGAGGTGGTGTATAGAAATGAAGATTTCTTATGTTAGAATGCGTTTTGGTGTGATTTTGATGATTATTGTTATTGTTGTGGTTGTTGTTGTTGATATTCGGGGCCGAGCCATATTCTCGGGACGGAGTAATTACGAGGGAGATGCTGCCCAAATTTTTGTAGACAAGTGAAGAATGGAAGATTTGAAAGCAAAAAGTCTACTATTGACAATTGGTAAACATGACCATTTGCAAATTCGCTTAAACGGGATTCGAGATTGAACGAGCATAAGACGTCCGAAAGGTATGTAAGGCTTACCCTTTCTTTTCTTTGGCATGTCCTAGATGTAATAAGCTTGAATACGTGCTTCGGGGGCCACTCCAATTCTAGAAGTCCGAGGTTGAATTTAGTTACTATTCATTCAATAGAATTGAACTAACTAATTTACGTTTATTGTAAAGAAATCTCCAAACGTCCGTAACTTTTGAAAACGAAAGTGGAATGCCTTGAAATCTTTGAGGACGACCTAATAAGATATAATGACCAAGTTTTTATGTTCGTTACCGACTTGACCCGAGGTGGGCCCACATTCCCGAGACCTAATTGTCTTGTTCTATTGGCCTTATGTCCGTAAGATAACTAGGGAAACCTTTGACTCTCGTTCGAATTTAATATAAGTATTTGGTAACTTGGAAATGAGCATTTTGGTTTGACTATCCGGATATAAACACTTCGACACGAATGATCTGATATGAATATTCTGATATAAGCACTCTGATGTAAGATTCTGAAATAGAAATTCTGATATAAGTGTTGTGATATAAGTATTTGATACAAGTATTTTGATATGAATATTCTCTGTAAGCTTTAATGCTCTTCATACACGATCCTCGGATCGCTTGAAAGGTCCGAAGAGGTTTTACGCGCTTCAAATGTCCATAACTTTCTGATACTAATTCGGAAGGACCCGAAACTTGCTTCTGGATTTTCATATGTCGGTAAGTGTACGTATTCATCGAGTCTGGACTTGTGTGCATATGGTTTCTCACGACTCTGCTCGTGCATGGCTTAATGTATCTTTCACTGAGTCCCGGCCGGGGCATGTTATGTTCTCGTGCGTACTCTACGGTATGATTCGATTCACCGAGTCCCGGCCAGGGGACATGTTCTCGTGCGCATTTCATTGCATTATTCACCGAGTCCCTCGTACTTGCGGGCCGGGACACGTTATACGTGTATGTTTATGATGATATGGGGATGGCGGCCGGAGATGGCATTTGATATTATCCACCGAGACCCGCGATGAGGGCGGGACACGTTATGTATATTTGGTACGAAATTCGATATGCATGATTTCATATTACCGAGTCCCTTAACAAAGGGGCCGGGACACGTTATTTGCATATATGACATATGATTCTCGCTATTTATGATTCTATTCACGAGTCCCTCGCAGGGAGGGCGGACACGTCACACACATGTTCGATATATGACTACGGCATATGATAATTCTGTTCACCGCGTCCGCCGCAAGGGCGGGATCCGTATCTGTGTGAACATCATATGATTCCGATATGTATAATCTGTGTCCGAGAAGTAAGCATCTGAATATTCTGTACGTTCTGTAATCTGTCTGATATATATATAACATCATCTGAGTACTCTGTACGTCCGAAACTTCGTCCGACATATGACCTCGTCTGAACATTCTGTACGTTCTGCACTCCGTCCGACGCGCGGTATTATCGGTGCACTCTGTATTTTCTGCACCTCTCCGGATATGCGATCCGTGATTGCAAACTAAGTATTTTGGTACTCTGGTTGACCCACTTACTTTCGGTATCTTTCCTGGCATATGAGTTAGGTATGTATGGTTTGTGTCTGAAAGGTAAGCGTCTGGTATACTGAGTAGTGTATTTACCTATTATTTCTGTCTGTTTCAGTTATGGTTCTGTTTCTCTGTATTGCATGCTTTACATACTCAGTACATATTCCGTATCGAACCCCCTTTCTTCGGAGCTGCGTTTCATGCCGCGCGGTACTCCCGGATAATTTGCCGGTTATTATAGAAGATGTTCCGGCGGAGATGGCAAGCTCCATTTTCCGGAGTACCGCCGAGTCGAGTTTGTATGCTGTGCCATTTCTCGGATGTGTTAGAGACTTTGCGCACGAGCGTCGTGGGTGTTGGTTGTCGGTCATAAGGGCTCCATCGTACCGATACGTCATATGTGATTGGTTTTGTTTGACTACAGAATTTATGTAATTTGAAAGCAACGAAAAGAATTATTTCTGAAAGCTATATTTTGCATTTTATCTTTATCTGAAAAAAAAATTTATGTGCGTAATAAGAGTCTGTGGGTTCGCTCGGCTCCGGATGTGGGGTCGGGTGCCCATCACACCCTAATAAGGTTAGGGTGTGACACTTTTACGGCCCGTAGAATCATTCTATCGTGGCTCCTCCACCGTGAAACGTTTTACAAGCCGTCAAAGGCCAGCATGAAACAGGCCTCCATTTACTAGTTTCTGCCACCAAGTCCTTGGTGGAACCTCCACCTTTTATGGACCGTGAATCCATTTTACGGTCCATGAAAACTACACCAGCATTTGACTCTCCGGCGAACTTATTTTCTTCGATTCGTTCGACCCCGAAACCTTAAGGCACATACTTAACACTTGATTAAAACCTTCCTTAACTTTATAGGGGTCCATGGCCTCTTCGAGATTACATTAGTTTACTTATGACGCAACTACGCAAAAATTTATGACGTGTAACATGTAATTGGTTAAATGTTGGATTTT
>NW_026720225.1:0-10006 GCF_029784015.1 Lycium ferocissimum
AGGGAAATCGAATCCCAAAGGGGTTTATTTTTGAAATATGTTCGGTACTATGTAGATTTTGGAGCTTCCAAGTTGAGACTTGACTTAGCTTGCGGACGGACAAGGTATGTGAAAGCAACACTTCATTTGGCATGTCCTAGTGCGTAGGCTATGACCCACATCTCGGGGTTTGTCTGTTCTTAAATACGAGCTTAGATACGTACTTGTTTGATCTGGAATTGATTCATTATTTTGTTGATATATGGTTCTTAAGTTTTCAAATAAATGAGTTTCAAAAGACTTGTAAAGATGTTGACTACAAAAGAGGTCCCGAACTTCAAACGTAGTAACTTTGCATGCGAGCTCGGAACGCCCCCAAACATAATATGTATGTTCATAAGACCTATCTCTTCCCTAACTACCATAGTCGGGCTCGGATGGGGGTCGACACCGTCCCGTCGGGCCGCGACTTTTCTATGCTTAAGTAATAATTTTTCGGGGGAAAAAGTTAATGTTATTTTTCTCGTATTTCGCACGTCGGAATATTTTTTTTAAGTTGGTTGCGAAGAACTATGGACAAGGTTACCTCTCGACTTTGTTTTACGACAAGTGGTTTATGATTTAGTTGGAAGGAAACATTATGGAAAAATTTCAAATTTCATGAAATTAGAGTGATGTGGGCCATGGCCACATGGAAGTTAAAAATATGGGAATTAGATGATTAGGATAATTATTTCCATCATTTTCATCTTTAAGAAAATTCTAGAGAAGTGGAAAAAAAAAAAAAAAAAAAAGAAGAGAAAGACATGGAGCATGTGCTTGGCATGTGCCATATTTTTATTTATATATATGTATAAGTGATGACCATGCAAGTCATCTTTTTCATTCCACCTCCTAGAAATTTCAAGAAAGATGAAGAGAGAAAAAGAAGGAGAAAAAAAAAAAACAGCCAAGAAAGGGGCTGGCCGAACCAGCCCCTAAAGTTGATCATGGAGAACCTTTTCTTCTAGCTTTCTTACTCATTGGAAGGCCCTCTACGACGTGGAATAGTTGTTGGAACAAATTAATCGTTCGTTGTGGCTTTGAAGGGTTCTAGCCGTGGGAAACATGGATGGAAAAAGGTGAGTTTTGAGCTTCTTTACTTGTTTGGTAGGTGTTTATACATGTTGTGATATGTAGAATGAACAAAGTTCATGAAGTTATGGGGTGGTGATGTGTGGCCGTGTATATGTAGTATAATATGGAAGTGATGAATTAATTTATTTAGCATGTTTGAATTGTTGAATTGTGAACGCTTTGAGCATGTCGTAATATGTTGAAATGGATGAAATTCATGAAGTTGAGTGTGTGGAGTTGTGGCCGAAAGTGGGCTGCCTTGTGTAGCAATGAATGAACTAATTTTATGTAGCATTTTTGGTTGATGTCGCCATGGATTCTATGTTGATAATGAAGGTCTAAATGATTTAAGTGAAGTTATATTCATTGTAGCATGTTGCCGAAGTTAATGTGAATTGTATATAGTTTCATGGATTTATGGAAAATAATGTTGTCAAGGTGCGAATTGTTGATATAG
The DNA here is from genome assembly GCF_029784015.1 of Lycium ferocissimum. Lineage (NCBI taxonomy): Eukaryota > Viridiplantae > Streptophyta > Magnoliopsida > Solanales > Solanaceae > Lycium > Lycium ferocissimum. The sequence goes on from NW_026720225.1 coordinate 1,553, forward strand.
TTGATGAATTTGAAAGAAAGAAATGTGTCGTCAAAGTTTCCTTGAAAATTGGAAGGTTTCGGGTCCCCTTGTGCATTGGATGGGCTGATTTGAATACATTGTGAATTATCCGAAGTGTTTTTGAATTTTGCTAAGTGATCTTGGGTTAGTTATGAATATGCGAGCATTAATGTCGACTTGTATGTGCGAAGTAAATTGAATGTAAATGAATGTCGTTGAATCATATGGAAAAGAGTTATTAATGTTAGAATGTGTTTGGAAATTGCTTATGGATATTGTTGGTGTGCTTGTTGGTTTTGTTGTTGATATTTGGGCCGAGCCATATCCTCGGGATGGTGTGTTTACAGGGGAAATGCTGCCGAAATTTCGGTAGACAAGTATTGAGGCAAGATTGGAATTTTAAGTCTCATGAATAGTAACTGGTAAATGCGACCAAATTGCAGATTTTGGCAAACTTGGAACTTGGATTTGGAGTAGCGTAAACGGCGGAAAAGGTATGTAAGGCTTCACTTTCTTTCTTTGGCATGTCTTAGACGTAGTAGGCTTGAATATGTGCCTCGGGGACAATTCCTTTCTTAGATATTCGAGATTGAAATTAACTACTATTCATTCAGTAGAATTGAATTAGAAATTGTGTGAAATGATGGAAGAACTCCCTAAACCTTTGGAACTTGCAAGAGTAGAACCCGACTACCTCATTATGTTCTACAATGCACGTGGTGGTGTGACAATGTTCCTAGTATAATTATTTCCTCGGTTTTCCAAGAAATGGCTGCGGAAACGCGTTTGTGGTTCACTGATGATTTTTAAAGAACTAGTTTGTACAAAGAAATACAAAATTGATTTTTCTAAAACCACTCCGATGGGGGTGTGAGATTTTTAATATTTAAACTTTTCAAAACCACTCCGAAGGGGTGCGGTGGCCTCGGCTTATGCACGAGTGTGCTATAGCCTCGGTCCGTGTACGAGCGAGTGTGGCCTCGGTGATCACCGAGTGTGCTATGGCCTCGGTTCACGTACGGGAGTACTATGGCCTCGGCTTATGTCCGAGTGAGCTACTTTTTCCAAAACCACTCCGAAAGGGGTGCGAGATTTTACTATTTCATTTCACTTACTACTTTTATCATTACTAAAATGCCCGAAGGGCCGTTATTATTAATATGCCCGGAGCGGCAATGCCCGAAGGGGCCACCATTGATATTGAGCCGGAAGCGGCCCGGCGAAGGGGCCATTATTGATATTGCCGGCCGCCCGAAGGGCCATTATTGATATTGAGCCGGAAGCGGCTGCCCGAAGGGGCCATTATTGATATTGAGCCGGAATGCCCGAAGGGGCCATTATTGATATCGCCGGAAGCGGCGCTATCATTATGCACGTGATGTATTGCATTATTTCTTTAGAAGAGGTGTTCTAGATTACATTACTTACGGATTCGTTACTTGGATTGCGATTATTTACTTAAAGCTTGTTGAGATTCTGTGTATTTATCTATGTTTTCTCTTAAGCGAAGGTGCACGGGTAATGAGCGTGATTGTGATTTCTTCCCTCCTAAATTGAGCTATGGTTATTATTTGTTATCGCTTTACATACTCGGTACATATTCCGTGCGACCCTCCTTCTTCGGGGGGCTGCGTTTCATGCCACGCAGGTACACCCAGACGAGTGAAAGACTTTGCTAGGAGCTGTTCCAGCGAGATTGGCGAGCTCCATCTCAGTTCGGAGTGTTGCCAGGTCGAGTATTTATGTCATGGTATTTGTACATCCTAGAGACTTTGCGAACGATTGTCCTGTGGATAGTGTGTCGGGAAGTGCGAATAATTTGTAAATGTTAAAAGAGTATGTATTTTCAGATAATGATTGTTGTTTGAAAAGTTCCATGTTTTAAGAAGTTTCCGAGATGGCGAGGTTTTATTACGCGAATATCTAAGGGTTCGCTCGACTGCGAGAGAGTCGGGTGCCCATCACATCCTAGTAAGGTCGGGGTGTGACAAAGTGGTATCGAGAAGCGGTCCGTCCTAGGGGTTGTACGCAAAGTCGTGTCCGGTAGAGTCCCGTTTATGGTGTGAAGCGCGCCACATCTATAAACGAGGAGGCTACGGGCATCTAGGGAATTGTTGACCTTCTTTGTCATAGATCGTGCGGTAGAGCCAAGTCATAAGAAAATGAAATCCCATATGTAAGCCTTATATACGACGAAAGGAGGTAAGTGTGGATGTATTTGATCAGTTACCCGAGACCGACAGTTCTGGATGGCAAGAATGTGATATGAAGTCATATACCCAGTAAGGTATTGATGGCAATCGCGGTGTACAGATTTCGGCTAATAAGAATTGGTAAAGGTAGCGTGGAAGATTGAAAAGGGCAAAACGGTAATTGCACAAGAAAGGACGTGTTACGAAAATGCCTCAGAATCTGTGAAACTTTGACTGGCTCTAGATTATGTCATAAAGGTCATGTGTGGAAGTGGGCGTGATTATACCGACTAGGGGCCGAGAACGCGTCGAAGTCGCGAGGTTAAGCGTGCTCGGGGAGGGAGCAATTTCACGATGGGTGACCCCCTGGGAAGTATGTTAAATTTTCACAAATATTGATCCAAGGGACAATGAGAGATTAGAATGTACAAGATGGTTGGAGGCTATAAAAGGAGCCACCTAGCGCGCGACAGGCGAGATTAGAGAAGAGACAGAAAGCACGCTATGGCTTTGGAATTAGGGTAGGCTTGAACTACGTTTGGAAGCATTTTGTGGATTAGTTGATAATAATTATGTATATACATAGGAATGCGTATGACGCCCCATTGTGATTGAATTAGTGGGCACGTGTGTCCCAACGTGAAGACCTTGTTGGCGTGTAAGGAGCCCCCCTTAAAAAGGGGGGAAGCAGGTGAGAGAAATGTGAGGGTGAGATAGAGATAGTTGATACGGTAATGTGTTCGATATGGACGCTTGGGCTACAAATGAGGCCCTTTATTGAAGTAAGCTCGTAGGCTCGGGAGAACCGACTAAAGTAGTGTGAGGAGTTAGGCCCAGACTTTGAATAATGTGACGCCAGAAAATGGACGTATATGAAGAGAAAGAGTGTGACAAGGAGAACGGTGTTGGGTAGCTTAAGGGCTAATATGAAGGATCGAAATAGCTTTGAAAAGGGAGCCCCCGAGGTGCTTAGGAGGCCCCGTACGACTAGTCGAACATTCGAGGACGAATGTCCTAAAGGGGGGAAGAATGTTATATCTCGTATTTCGCACGTCGGAATATTTTTTTTAAGTTGGTTGCGAAGAACTATGGACAAGGTTACCTCTCGACTTTGTTTTACGACAAGTGGTTTATGATTTAGTTGGAAGGAAACATTATGGAAAAATTTCAAATTTCATGAAATTAGAGTGATGTGGGCCATGGCCACATGGAAGTTAAAAATATGGGAATTAGATGATTAGGATAATTATTTTCATCATTTTCATCTTTAAGAAAATTCTAGAGAAGTGGAAAAAAAAAAAAAAAAAAAAGAAGAGAAAGACATGGAGCATGTGCTTGGCATGTGCCATATTTTTATTTATATATATGTATAAGTGATGACCATGCAAGTCATCTTTTTCATTCCACCTCCTAGAAATTTCAAGAAAGATGAAGAGAGAAAAAGAAGGAGAAAAAAACAGCCAAGAAAGGGGCTGGCCGAACCAGCCCCTAAAGTTGAACATGGAGAACCTTTTCTTCTAGCTTTCTTACTCATTGGAAGGCCCTCTACGACGTGGAATAGTTGTTGGAACAAATTAATCGTTCGTTGTGGCTTTGAAGGGTTCTAGCCGTGGGAAACATGGATGGAAAAAGGTGAGTTTTGAGCTTCTTTACTTGTTTGGTAGGTGTTTATACATGTTGTGATATGTAGAATGAACAAAGTTCATGAAGTTATGGGGTGGTGATGTGTGGCCGTGTATATGTAGTATAATATGGAAGTGATGAATTAATTTATTTAGCATGTTTGAATTGTTGAATTGTGAACGCTTTGAGCATGTCGTAATATGTTGAAATGGATGAAATTCATGAAGTTGAGTGTGTGGAGTTGTGGCCGAAAGTGGGCTGCCTTGTGTAGCAATGAATGAACTAATTTTACGTAGCATTTTTGGTTGATGTCGCCATGGATTCTATGTTGATAATGAAGGTCTAAATGATTTAAGTGAAGTTATATTCATTGTAGCATGTTGCGAAGTTAATGTGAATTGTATATAGTTTCATGGATTTATGGAAAATAATGTTGTCAAGGTGCGAATTGTTGATATAGTTGATGAATTTGAAAGAAAGAAATGTGTCGTCAAAGTTTCCTTGAAAATTGGAAGGTTTCGGGTCCCCTTGTGCATTGGATGGGCTGATTTGAATACATTGTGAATTATCCGAAGTGTTTTTGAATTTTGCTAAGTGATCTTGGGTTAGTTATGAATATGCGAGCATTAATGTCGACTTGTATGTGAGAAGTAAATTGAATGTAAATGAATGTCGTCGAATTATATGGAAAAGAGTTATTAATGTTAGAATGTGTTTGGAAATTGCTTATGGATATTGTTGGTGTGCTTGTTGGTTTTGTTGTTGATATTTGGGCCGAGCCATATCCTCGGGATGGTGTGTGTTACGGGGGAAATCTTTGCCGAAATTTCGGTAGACAAGTATTGAGGCAAGATTGGAATTTTAAGTCTCATGAATAGTAAGCTTGGTAAATGCGACCATTTGTAGATTTTGGGCAAACTTGGAACTTGGATTTGGAGTAGCGTAAACGGCGGAAAAGGTATGTAAGGCTTCACTTTCTTTCTTTGGCATGTCTTAGACGTAGTAGGCTTGAATATGTGCCTCGGGGACAATTCCTTTCTTAGATATTCGAGATTGAAATTAACTACTATTCATTCAGTAGAATTGAATTAGAAATTGTGTGAAATGATGGAAGAACTCCCTAAACCTTTGGAACTTGCATGAGTAGAACCCGACTACCTCATTATGTTCTACAATGCACGTGGTGGTGTGACAATGTTCCTAATATAATTATTTCCTCGGTTTTCCAAGAAATGGCTTCGGAAACGCGTTTGTGGTTCAACGATGATTTTAAAGAACTAGTTTGTATAAAGAAACACAAAATTGATTTTTCTAAAACCACTCCGATGGGGTGTGAGATTTTAATATTTATACTTTCTAAAACCACTCGAAGGGGTGCGGTGGCCTCGGCTTATGCACGAGTGTGCTATAGCCTCGGTCCGTGTACGAGCGAGCGTGGCCTCGGTGATCACCGAGTGTGCTATGGCCTCGGTTCACGTACGGGAGTACTATGGCCTCGGCTTATGTCGAGTGAGCTACTTTTTCCAAAACCACTCGAAAGGGGTGCGAGATTTTACTATTTCATTTCACTTACTACTTTTATCATTACTAAAATGCCCGAAGGGGCCGTTATTATTATTATGCCGGAAGCGGCAATGCCCGAAGGGGCCACCATTGATATTGAGCCGGAAGCGGCTGCCCGAAGGGGCCATTATTGATATCGAGCCGGAAGCGGCTGCCCGAAGGGGCCATTATTGATATCGAGCCGGAAGCGGCTGCCCGAAGGGGCCATTATTGATATTGAACCGGAAGCGCCCGGAAGGGCCATTATTGATATCAAGGGGCTATCATTATTTTGCCGGAAGCGGCGCATGTGATGTATTGCATTATTTCTTTAGAAGAGGTGTTCTAGATTACATTACTTACTCTGGATTCGTTACTTGGATTGCGATTATTTACTTAAAGCTTGTTGAGATTCTGTGTATTTATCTATGTTTTCTCTTAAGCGAAGGTGCAGTAGGTAATGAGCGTGATTGTGATTTCTTCCCTCTAAATTGAGCTATGGTTATTATTTGTTATCGCTTTACATACTCGGTACATATTCCGTACCGACCCTCCTTCTTCGGGGGGCGCGTTTCATGCCACGCGGTACACCCGCACGAGTGAAAGACTTTGCTAGGAGCTGTTCCGGCAAGATTGGCGAGCTCCATCTCGGTTCGGAGTGTTGCCGAGTCGAGTATTTATGTCATGGTATTTGTACATCCTAGAGACTTTGCAGACAGTGTCCTGTGGATAGTGTGTCGGGAAGTGCGAATAATTTGTAAATGTTAAAAGAGTATGTATTTTCAGATAATGATTGTTGTTTGAAAAGTTCCATGTTTTAAGAAGTTTCCGAGATGGCAGGTTTTATTACGCGAATATCTAAGGGTTCGCTCGACTCCTTCTAGGTACATGCATGATTGTATCTTTTTTAGTAAGCATTTTGATATTTGAGTATTGCATTTACTTTCCGCACTAGGTTTTGACTATGATCTTGTTTACCATATCTTATGCTTTGCACACTCAGTACATATTCCGTGCGACCCCTTTCTTCGGGGGGCTGCGTTTCATGCATGCCACACGGGTACGGATACATATTTGGAGGATCCACCAGCTTAGGATTCCTACTCGGTGACTTGGAGCGCTCCCTTGTTGCAGCCTATATTCGGTCGGATTACGTCTTATGCATATGTATATGTTTATTCACGGGTACGGCGGGGCCACTGTCCGTCATATGATTGATATATGACTCTTAGAGGTACGTAGACACATATGTGTGGGTTATGGGTATTCCTTTGCTCGGTCGTATACTGTGTAATTTGTGATTGGACGTCCCCGTCTTATGATAGCCTTGACGGCTTACTTGTGATATTATACGACTGGACTATGATCTCGGTGTGTACGTCACATTGTGATAGCTTCGGGGCGGCGTTCCACTATGTTATATATATATATACTATCTGTACATGGTATCAGTTATTTGCACACTACGTCTGATTTGGGAAACCGGGTAGATACGGGTGCCCAGGTCGGGCACTAGTCGCGGCCTACGGGGTTGGGTCGTGACAATGATTAAGAGGGCAAAAAGGAACATGCCATCTACTATTTGAGTAAGAAGTTCACCCTCTGCGAAGCGCGATATACGCTTGTAGAAAAGATTTATTGTGTTGTAACCTGGATTGCCTAAAAACATAGGCTCTACCTATCGGTGTTTACCACTCACCTCATATTTAAAATGGATTTGCTAAGATATATTTTTCAGCAACTGATACCTATAAGAAAATTGGCCAAATGGAAAATCTTTGCTAAGCGAATTCGACATTGTGTACGTGGCACAGAAGGCGATCAAAGGACAATCCCTAGCGAACCTGCCGGCAGAAAGTCCCATAGATGATGAACTGGAACCATTACAGACTTTCTTCCCACACGAGAAAGTGGTGGCCATGGAATAAGAGGTAGCAGAACCATATTCAGGTTGGAAACTGTTCTTCGATGGAGTAGTCAACTACAAAGGGTCAGGCATCGGAGCAGTGTTGATATCAGAAATAGGTTAACACTACCTAATGGCCGCAAAACTCAACTTTAGATGTACCAATAATATGGCGAAATACGAAGCGTGTATCCTAGGCCTCAGGATGGCGCTGGATATAAACATACGCGAATTGTTGGTAATCGGGGACTCTGACCTGCTCATCAATCAAGTAAAAGGAAATTGGGCAACCAAAAATGATAAGATACTCCCATATATGAACCTGGCACAAAGATTGTGCGGAAGATTCAAGAGTATTGACTTTAGGCATACTCCAAGGGCTCAGAATGAGTTCGCAGACGCATTGGCCATAATAGTGTCTATGATCCAACACCACAGAGCACCCGCGTTGATGCGGCCCAGAATCTCGCGAGAGAAAGTAGGCTCACTACACCTATGTATAGGCCGAGCCAGATGGCCGACCATTGTACCCCGACATTAAGGCCTACCTGGAAAAAGGGGGTATCCCCAGAAAGTTCAGCAAATCAGAAGAAGGCCATCTGGAGATTGGCCAATGGTTTCTTCTTGAATAAGGAAATACAATGCAAAAGGACCCTTGATCTCGAGTTGCTCAGATGCGTGGACGCTGAAGAGGCCACGAAATTGCTAAAAAAAAGTGCAGGCGGGGGCATGCGGACCCCACATGAATGGATTTGTCCTTGCTAAGAAAATCTTGAGGACGGGATATTATTGGATTACCATGGAGCATGACTCCTCTAAATTCGTTTAAAAGTGCCATCAGTGTCAGATACATGGGGATCTGATCAAGGTTCCACCCACAGAATTACATGCGATGAGCTCCCCCTGGCCTTTCATGACTGTTATATCCCGCTTTTTTGTATAATCGGAAAGTTCGAAATAATTTTGACTTATAAGAAAGGGGGCCATATTTGGATTTTCTTAGTATGTATTAGTAGGTTATGGAAGCTCGAGGCGAAAAACATCGGATAAGGCTGAGGCAAAGTGGAATTTTAGGAAATTTATTTCGAGTGCCGAAGATGATCTCTAAACAATTGGGCTCAAGAAAAAGAAAAAAAATTTAGGCCCAAAATTTTTAAAATGGGTGCCAAAATACTGCCCAGCCCTGTCTAT